>NW_008662458.1:2308-25041 GCF_000695815.1 Acanthisitta chloris
GAGAGGGCAAAGGAGAGGAAAGAAATGAGGCACAAAGGAGATTGTGTATAAGGTATTAAGTACAGAGGGTGAGATAGTGCTGAACTGTGAGGGGAGGAAAGAAAAGAGTGAGAAGGGGAGAAAATGACACGGCAGGAGAGGCAGGAGGTGACAGGAAAGGTTGGAAGGACAGTGTGAACATCAAAGGAGAAAGAGGGGCTGGAGGTGGCTCAAGGGAAATAAGTTATTTTTAATTACTAGGACAGGCCAATTCGAAGCACTTCTCCAGCACTATTTGTGAAGAACAATCTCCTCCAGCCAGACAGCACTGCACTGCCACCAAACCTCTGCTGTGGTTTGTCTTGGCTTCCTCCTGGACGTGTGTCATGCTTGGAGACAGCTCTGCCAACCCCCTGGACCAACCTCCCAGAGCTCTCAGCATCACCCACTCCCTCCAGTGCTCTTAAAGGGCTTCACCACTGTCTTTTAACCATATTTCTCCACCTACTAAGACCCATCTCTTTCTGACCTACACAAAACACCTCCAAACCAACACAATGCAAAGCTTTTACCTGCCCCAACGCCACGTGCCAGGCACAACACAATGGGCATGGCCATCAGCACTGCTGTGTGTTATCCTCTGCACTGTGACCCACTATGTGGTACAGGGTGACCCAGTTTATTGGGAATGCTCATTACTTTTACACAGCTGAGCCTGGCAGCAAATGCCCTCTGAAACTCTAATTAGTGTCGTGGGGCATCAAGGCTAAGCAGGCATGGATCTCTCCACTCTACCTAAGGTAGGAATCCTCCCTTTTTTTCCATTCCCCTGCAGCCATGCTTAGGGATGCTCTGGATATGGCTTGGAGGAGGGGGAGAAGAGCCTCTGGAGCCACCAGCCATGCTCAGCATCAGGCAGATGCACTAATGCAGTGGACATGCAGCTCCTCCACCAGCTGCTCTGCACGGGGTGTGAGCCATTAGTGCAGCAGAGTTGCCTTTCAGCTCCATTTGTTTAAGTGCTGCTACCAAAAGCCACTACACAGCACCCAGAAAGCCAAAGAATGGAGCTGTTCAATGAGTTAGTTGAAACTGGGAAGCCAAATCCATTAAAAATCCTCTGTGAATAAAGGATAAACCTTCAGGGGAAATAAAGAAGGTGACCCTAACTAGAGAGGACAAAGTTCAAGCTTCTTCCTCTGGGCTGAACTCATCTCACCTTAGGCTATCACAGCTCTGAATGCTGCTGGGGCCTCTTGCTGAAAGGCAAAGGTCACCCAGGACAACTATTTGTGGGGCAGTGTTTCTCAGCACAGGCTGAGGCTGATGGAAAAGCCTCTCAGCTCCTTTCTCTGAGGTGAGGGACCAGCTCAGGACAAGCAAGGTGGAGTCACCATCCCTGGAGGGATTTAAAAGCTGTGTAGATGTGGCACTTGGGGACATGGTTCAGTGGTGGCCTTGGCAGTGCTGGTGGAATGGTTGGACTGGAGGATCTTAAGGCTCTTTTTCAACCTAAACAATTGCACAATTCTGAAAAGCATCACCTCAAATCACACATTGCCCAGGATCACTTTGAGACAGGAAAGTGGCATTGCAAGGACAGCCACGTGGTGATTTGGTGAGGGTCACTCACCCCTCCTGACCAGAGGAAGTGAAGTTCAGAAGAATTTTAACAAGTTGAACAGCAAAAAGGTTGAAAACACAAGGCATGACAAGGGAGAGCTGTGAGGTGTTGCCTTTTTATGGGATTTTGGGTTATAGTCACAACTTCTTTTTCTGGTTTCACCCTACAGCCATTCTGTGATACCTTGTCCTCCTGCCAAGTCTCTCTACTCCATGCTACAACCCAAACCCTTCCTGAGACAGTGGAAGGAGGAAAAGGCACTGAGATGCCTCCCCAGCAAGGATTGCTCCTAAATCCATGGTTGATTGCTGAGGCTGATCCACATCCCCACAGTCCTCACCATGACTGGTGGGACATCCATCAGCAGCCACTGCTTCAGCTTCTCCTCAAGAGGCAGGAGAAGCCAAGGAGTGAAAGGGAAAAAGGAGATTGTGCCAGCTCAGTTCCCAGCAAGAGGATTAATGCTACCTTTAAAATTAGGAAATTAATTCAGAGAACTCTGCTGAGAAGCTATTAACATTGCCACATAGTTCATATTTTCCTTGCGAGGAAATGGAAGGCACTTACATCCCAATGCCTCAAGTTTCCTGGCACATTGCTTTATCCCTGTCTAAATACCAGCCCTGAACACAATGCCAACCACAACCTTGAACTGACCCTGGTGTGACAGAAAGACTTGGAATTTTCTCTTCCAATTTTCTCTCTCTACCTTGACCATTACTAGAAGATCTTTAAGGTCTCCCCTGGGCAGGGAAACCTTCCACCAGCTCAGGTTGCTCCAAGCCCCATCCAACCTTTCCTTGAACTCTTCCAGGGATGGAGCAGCCACAGTTTCTCTGTCCAACCTGTGCCAGAGCCTCAGCACCTCACAGGGAAGGATTTAGTCCCAATATCTAATCCCTATCTCTCCTCCTTTTAGACCTGGACAACTTCAAACTGCTCCCCAAGCATACAACACAAGGATGCTCTTTTCCAGCAAGGCAGGACCAAGTGGAGCTCCTGCCTTGACAATCTGCAGTTAATTACTTCCAAAATTAATGATTCTTCATCTCTGACATCAAGAGCTAAACGCAACCTTTGCCCCCAAGAACTTCCTGCACGAAAACCAGGCAGAAAAGTACAACCCTGAATAATCCAGAGGAGGAAAAGCAACTGTTCACCTTTCATTGCTGTCATCATAGACACACAACTTCTGAATTTTGGGCTAAGTGACATTTTCAGAGGGAAGGGAGTGGGTGAGAGGACGATGAGCTTCCCACCAGCATTCTGGAGCCTGTGCCAACCATTACCTAAAGCTGTTTGTGTATTATTAATCTCCTTTCGTAACGATCTGCATTTCCCTAGCACAACAACCACAGCCCAACCTGGGCCCTCCTGCTCTGCTCAGGCAGAGGTGGAACATCTGCACACAGCTCTGTCCTCACATATGATTCATCTAACTCCTGAATCATTCCTGACAGTCGTGGCTGTCAGGAATCCCTGTAAACATTTTCATCCCTACTTCCATTCTGACTCTAGTGTTAATGCAGCTATAAAACAAACACATCCAAGAAACATTTTTCCAACCAGTGACCAACAGATCCTTCACTTCCTTGAGCTCTTTCTCCTTCAGTCGTTTGACCAAAGCTGTTTGTAGCCAACAGCAATTCCATTGTTACTCCACAGCTTCTGACACAGGAATAGGCTGCTCTTCCCTCCCTTCCTCCTGCACCTAAGGACATTCCACTCTTTTTTCCCTCCTCCTTTTCTCTGCTCTACTAGACTTTCTAAAGTTTATCTATCTGAAGGTTTCCTCGCTGGAGAGTGTGACACCAGACAATCAGATTAAGCAGCTAAATGACTTGAACCAGCTATTTTTCCTATGGTCTACCAGGCACCCAGTGGTTTTGCTTGGTTAAGAGTTGAGCATTTCAAAGCTCAGATTGCTCAGGATCCCTCCGAGCGACTCGGCCGCGCGACCGCGCTCGGAACAAAGAGCTCCACGCTGTTATTTTAATGGATTTTCAATTCTGTTGCCAGGTCAGTAATCCTTTTTCCTCCAGTGTCACTCAAAGACTTCACACCCCACAGCTGGGGCAGCACGGGGAGTGTTTGTTTTATCCAGAAGGACATCACATGGAGCAGCTCTTTCTAGGCAAAGCCATTTCTCTGCTGTTGGCAGGAAGGATTCCTCAGTGCTGACGTTGAGTTGAGCTGCTCAGGAGGTTACTACGAGTGCACTGCACACCCAACTTCCAGCTAGCAACTCGACAAACATCCTTAACCATTTTATTTGCCTTTATTTTTCTTCCTGAGGCTTGATAATCCATCAAAGTTACAGTCTGCAGCGTGTTTGCACAGCCCTTCTGGAAAAGGCTGTGGTGCAGTAAAACCCAAGTGTTGTTTATGATTAAGATTCATCACCAGAACGTGGAGCTCCAAAAAAAAAAAAAATTAATTACCAAACTGAACAGCCCATAAAGACTCCTGCACTTTGAGAGTAATTTCCCTTCGTGGCAGCAAATGAAGCATTGAATGAGGATTGAAGCATGTGCTTTATTTCAAGGCCTGTCTTCATCCAGCACACCTGGAAGTCACCTGCTCTGGAGGAATAACAAACCACCAACACCTGGTTATGTGCTCCTGCATCAGGTATCTGAGGACCATCACCTGCAGGGAGCACTTGAGCAGCCAGAAAAGGGAGGCAGAGGAGATGTTCTCTCCAAGGATCCCAACAAGGCTAATGGCAATGCTGGGAATAGACCCCAAGGCCTCTGAGTGCTGAATCAAACCCTGTGGCTGCTCTGACTCAGCCCAGGAATTGTTTGCTGAACACCATGGAGCTGTTAGGAAGTGCCATGTGCTGTGTCAGCGATTTGGGGAGCAGAAGAGATTCCCAGGGCTCTAAGGTCAACTCATCAGCCTTGGCATTGATCCCTTCATCAAGGCCTGATGTCTGGAAGCTGAGGATGGTTATTTCTGGACTCTGCCCACACTTCCAGTCATGGAGATTTACTGGGAGATTAGCAATCTTACTCCCAGGGTGTAATCCTCCTGCAGGCACCAGGGGTAGTTCATCTCCCAACCTCAGCTCCTGTGTCTGACAGCAACACACAGGATTTACTCTGCACAAAATTTGGCTGAGGGATGAGCAGGGCTGTAAACCCTTTCCTACAGGACTCTGCAGCCAAGGCATCACAACCTATTTTTACTTTCATTTTGGCTCTAAGGACTGTTTCTTGCTCTTTTCTCCAGCCATCAGCAATGCCAAAAGGCTTCAGGGAGTGATCTATGCCATGGATGTGACACAGGGTTTGAAAGAGTCATATCCCCTTACCCTCTCCAGGAGGAAAGTGAAGCTCAAACTGCATCCATTTATCAATTACCTACCCAGCAGGATTACTTAAGCACTCAGGGGAAGAAAGCCCAGATAGATGAGGTATTTTAAGCAGAGAGAGCACCCTTTACTGCCCTTGCTGCTAGTCTGCAGTGCTTCAGATTTGCAGGGAATACGATGACTAATGCATCCTGAACAAAACCAGACCCAGCCATGGCATTCCTTTCAAGAACTCCACGTGGAAGAGGAGAGTATCAAGCCTTAATATTTATTTACACGCTCCCTGCGTGGCCATCTGGGTGCAGCAGGAAAGCAGAGAGGACAAGACAGGATCTGGCACCAAAAGCCAAGCAAAACACATCCTGGTAATAATTTAGAACAAAGGCTTTGCTTGCTGTTCTCCTCTCCAAAGCAGGAGCAGGAGACAGGAAAGCATTAACTGCTCCCATCCTCCCAAAAGGTGTAGGAGGAGCAAACTCCTCGGATTTCAAAGCAAGAGAATGGCACCTTCCCACCAGCACAGAATTAGGGTTAAACCTCAGCAATACAATAAAACTCAAGCTGTAAATCTCACATACAGAAGTGACAGAGTTCCATATGTTCCATACAATCCTCTCCTGCCATAACACCGAGTGATTTGTGTATCGCTCCAAGGGCTGTGATTTGGAGACTTCTCCAAAAAAATACCCCAGTGCACACACAGCAGTAACTCACAGCCTGTACCTTCCCCCACTGCCTGGTACCTGCTCCTTCCAAAAACCAAACACTGCTCAGCACTTGGCAGTTCTGTTTTCACTGCTGAATTAAAACCACAACTATTCTGGTAACTGTGCCATGTCCTAACATTTGTAAGGAGAAAGTAGGATAGCTGGGAAAGACAAACCCTCAGGGGAGCAGGGGAGTGGATGTGATGCAGTGGGAATTTGATGTCAGAGAAACACAACTTTCCTGGGTAACAAAACTCCCTGCAGAAGTCTCTCTAGAGGCTCCCCCAGGAAGCATCTGAGCACACACATTTTCCAGTGCACTGGGATGTAAAACAGGAGAACTTCCACCAGCTTCCATTAGAACAGAATCACACAATCAACCTGGTTGGAAGAGGACTCAAAAATCGAGTCCAATCCTGCTGTGGTTACTAACCCATGGCACTAAGTGCCACATCCAGTCTCAGCCTGAAAACCTCCAGGGATGGTGAACCCACCACCTCCCCAGGCAGGACATTATCCCCAAGGCCCCAAAGAGCCTTGAGGTGTGGGATTGCATACCTGTGAGGCCAATCTCCTCATGGCCTCCTCCTGGCGCCGGCGCATCTCGGGGGTGCCCGGGCAGCTCCCGCTGGCGATGGATGGGTGAGCAGACGGTGCTTGGCTCAGGGGCAGCTCTCGGTTGGCATCCACATCTGGACAAGGAAAAGAGGTTAGGAACTGCCACAAGACAAACATTGACATTATTTTTAAGGACCAGGCAGCTGCTGCTTTCTGTGCACAGCAGTTGAAACACTTCGCACCAATGCTCTGGTTGGGATTTCAGAGGCTCCTCGAGATAGGAAGGAGCATGAAGATTAAGCTTTGAGCTTGTCCTGCTCTTCTTCCCCATTGTCATTTCCATGGCAATAATGGAGAGAACTGGGCAGTCTGGAAGGCTCTGCCTTCAGATTTGGTGGAAGAGCTCTCCTGCTCCTCACTGCTGCCAACAAACCTTCCCTGGCTACGAACACTCGCTGGTTAATTCGCTTCCAAGTCCTTCCTCAGCACAGACAGCCAATTTTTCTGAATTATGGGCCTGTTCTCTAACACAAATAAATGGAGAGCCCCAGCTAACACAGCCATCTGAAGCCCATTAATGTCATCAAGGGGGAGAGGAGCAGGAGCAGCACCAGGATCTGGAAAAGGCTTGCAAGCAAATAATAAATTATGCTGGGATCATCTCTGGCAAATTTAACTGTTGTGGTTTAGCTGCTTCTTCTGCCTGGCAAAGCAGGAATTGGCTTTACCAGCAGATTGCTGTGGTAGCACATCCACCTGGGCTGTGTGGATAATATTCCCAAACCACTCCTGGTTACTCATATGGAGGATTTTTGACTGACTCCAAGACATGCAGCACTTGGTGGTGCCTAATTCCTGATGGTTTTAGGAATGTTTTAAGAGCAGCACCAGTCTGAAGTGCAGGCTGTGCTGGCACTGGGTTGCTGCAGTGCATCCCTGAGCTTGACTGGAAATCATCATGCAAACAATGACCCATTTAACAGCAAACAGAGGAGGAGGAGGACGACTGCTGCCTCCATAATTACCCCCTGGATGTGTTGGGATGAGACACATTCCTGATTCTGAGCAGGTAACACCACTGTCACCTGTATTCATTTTCTGAGACAGGAGTTAGGAGGATGAGGCTGGAGTGGTGCCAGTTTCCCAAGTGCTGTAGCAGAGTCAGCTCACCTGATTAGCACTTCTTATTAAGCAGAGATTTTACCGAGCATAATAGATTTTTTTTTTCAGCATGTGGAAAAAAAAGAAACAACAAAGAAACTTATCATAGAATCAGAGATGAATCATAGAATATGCTGAGTTGGAAGGGACTCACAAGGACCTTGCAGGATAGTTATTATCTTCTATAGCTAGACTAGGACTTGTGATGTCTTTAGGAAGTAAAGTCAAATTAATGATTGATTCTAGAGGTTTCCATGCCAATTACTACCACTGAGGAATCATTCAGCTTTCAACTTGTGCACAAAGCAGAGTGTGAACCAAACAGCAGTGTCAGGTGGGACTAAGGATCTTGAGCTGTGCATGAAGGACACAGGGAACCTTCCCATGTGAGATGTCCAACTTTCAGCCCAGAAAGAGTTAAGCTCAGTCATCTCTTTCATCTCCACAATCCCCCTGAGCAGACTGGGGACACACACACAGTTGGTGCACTGCAGAGCTGCAGCTGAAACACAGAAACAAGCTCTGCCTTTCACTCCACATTGTTCATTTAGCTCTGACAAGTGACACTATTGAACATGCCAAACTCCAGTGACATTTCAGCTCCTCCGACAGGGCAAGAGCTTTTCATTCCAGCAAACAGATTTCACTGCAGCTTCCCTGAGATACAGTGACCTACATCCTTAAACATACCTTCAGGTACCTCACCCAGTATTTTTAGTCCTGTCTCACTCACTTACTGAGGGCTGAGTGAGTTTAAAATGTTGTCATCCCCACCTGCAAAGCTGTCAGCGCCGAGTGATGGGAACTGGAAGGGACCACGGGAGGTAGAGCAATCCTGGGTGCTGAGCCTACATGGGCTCGTGACTCACCCTCAGCATTTATACCATGATACACTGAGATAAACAATCTGTATGGGAAGGAGAAGGCACTGCCATGGCTTTGGAATCACAGAATATTGGGCTACTTGATGGAGCTGGACCAGATGACCTTTAAAGGTCCCTTCCAACCTGAACCATTCTGTGCTTTTCAAGTTCTAAAACTGGAGTCTTCCCAATCTGAGACAACCTGTGATGTTTCTAAGGCTGAGAAATCAGAGACAGACTATTTTAACTCTTCAAAAAGCAGCTTTGGAACAGGAGCAGTACAAAAGCTGCTTTAGCAGTATCCAAAGGGGCAACAAGAGGGACTTGTCACAAGGGCACGGAGTGAGAGGACAAAGGGGAATGGCCTTGAGCTGAAGGAGGAGAATTTAGATGAGATATCAGGAAGAAATTGTTCCCTGTGAGGTGCTGAGGCTCTGGCACAGGTTGGCCAGAGAAGCTGTGGCTGCTCCATCCCTGGGAGTGTTCCAGGCCAGGTTGGATGGGGCTTGGACCAACCTGAACTAGTGGAAAGTTAAGGGTTGAAACTAGACAATCCTTAACATCCCTTCCAACACAAACCAAGAATTTAGATGAGATATCAGGAAGAAATTGTTCCCTGTGAGGTGCTGAGGCTCTGGCACAGGTTGGCCAGAGAAGCTGTGGCTGCTCCATCCCTGGGAGTGTTCCAGGCCAGGTTGGATGGGGCTTGGACCAACCTGAACTAGTGGAAAGTTAAGGGTTGAAACTAGACAATCCTTAACATCCCTTCCAACACAAACCACTCTGTGATTCTACAACACATTGCTGACAGGTCCTTCCTTTGCTTGGCAAGAAACGCTCGGCTGACTTCTCAGGCCTGAAGAAAAATGGGATTACCTCAGCCAACAGCAAAGGCTGCTGAGCACTCACGTTTGGGAGAGGCGTGGGGGCTGTCGGATGCGATCTGCCTCATCCTGGGCCCGTGGCAGCTGAGTGCCACCAGCCTGGAGATGATGGCTGTCTTGCCGAAGCCGATGTTGCCCACGATGACCACGCCGCGGTTGACGCTGGCGTTGGAGCTCTGCAGCTGCGCGTCGATCTCGTGGAACACCCAGTCGCGGCCCACGAAGACGGACTCGGTGGTGATGCTGGGCACCTCGAAGAGCAGAGGCTTCAGGGAGATGTCAGGGGGTCTGTAGGGTGCGAATCGCACTGCAACGGGAGCACAGGGACAGAACATCACCACACACCCCAACGGGGAAACCAGAGCTTGGTGGTTCACCTTCCATCAAAATCACTTTGTTGGGAAAGACACTTGAGTGTTCATCACCCACAGGTTTGTTGTCAAAGCATTTGGCTCATTCACAATGTTTTCCCATCTCAGGTGATGCTACAGGATGAAGGAGCTCAGAGCTGAGGAAAAAGAGTGGCTGGAGAACCCAAATTTCTTGCTAACCCCACCCTAAGTAAAGCCCCAAGCAGAATGTTGTGCTCTGTGTGGCAACCCCTGGGAGACAGGACAGAAACACCTCAGGCCTCTTCTCCTGCTCAATCCAAGCAGCACACAACAAACTCAGCACCTACAGGTATTAAATCAGTCTAAACAGAGTTATTTCAACTCTCCTATGGTTTGGGGTTTTTTTCCCCTCACTACTTCTTCTCCCTCTCTGTAAAAACAGCACAGCAACTCAACTAGGATCAGAAACAAACTCCAACAAAGATGAAAACGCTGCTGCTGTTCTCATGCAACTGTCACAAAAAGGGAAGGGGGGGAAAAAAAAAAAGAGAACAAAAAGCAGAGAGAAAAATATGTAGTGCTACACGAGTTTTAAAAGTGTGTCTGGAAAACAATTTGATTCTGTTCCTACAATAAAGTCGAATGTTTTGGATGCAATCACTGCAAATTACGCAGCCTTGGCAAGCTGCTGCCTCCCAACATATGGAAACTCTGTCTGTCAAACTCTGCTCCCTGCACTCACTGCCTGCTAATGCCTTTCTAGAGCTGCCTCACCAGGATTTCATTACAGATTACCACACAAAGCCACTTTTTGGGGGGGCTCATGTCTCTGGGACAAAGTCCAGCCAGGCTGGAGCAGCTTGTGCCTGTGGGGCCCAGTGAAAACCCAAGCTGTGCCCTCCAGCTCCCCAATTCCTCACCCCAGCACAGTGGGAATTGCTCAAAAACCCTCCAGAGAACAGGAAGGTTTCATGCATGGTCAGAAGAAACCCCATGTCTATGTACAGGGGAGAATAAACCAATCTCATGGCACAGAAACAACCTGAAAATAACCCAAACAAGGTTTCTCAGCCATTTACTCATCTGGGCAAGGACAAAGGATGGAGATGAAGCATCAACCTGGTGATCTGCTGCAGCCACAGAGCTGTCACAGGGGCAGCTTGAGCATGTGGCCAAAGCCCAAGCTCAGCTTAAAAGAGGGATGGAAGTTGTAGCTGAAACCTCAAGGACATGGAGCAAATGGAGCTGGAGCTGCCAGGGAATAAACAAAACACTAAAATGTCAGCCCTGGCTCCTCTTCTCATTGCTAATGTCTTGTTTGTGGAGTTTGCCAGGAAGAACCACAGAAATTTCCCCTCTCAAAAGGCCTTTCAGAAGTCAAAGGGCTGTCTGAATGCAGACATTGTCAGCATCTCTGCCAAGGACACCAGGGACGGTGGCACTGCCACTGCTCAGGGCTCCTGTCCCTTGGGCACACTGGGAAATGCAAGAAGGAGCTGCAGTCCTCAGTTTGAATTGAAAAAAAAATGAAGAAAAACCCAATTTAGTCCATTAGAATTTCTATTTTTTTATAGATTATCATTGTATTAACCCCACAGGGAGGAGAGACCTGCCAGAGAGAGCTGAGGGTGCTCAGCCTGGAGGAGAGAAGCTCCAGGGAGACCTCAGAGCTCCTTCCAGTGTCTGAAGGGGCTCCAAGAGAGCTGCAGAGGGACTTGGGACAAGGGGTGGAGGGACAGGGCACAGGAAATCATTTCCCACTTGGGCTTCACACTGGAAAAGTGGAGATTTAGATGGGATATTGGGAAGGAATTCTTCCCTGTGAGGATGCTACGACAGGTTGCCCAGAGAAGCTGTGGCTGCTCCATGGATTCAGCTGCCCCATGGATTCTCTGAGTTTCCCAGGGGTGCAGCTGCAGCACAAGGTCCCAGCCCAGCTCCCCCAGAGCCCCCAGTGTGGTCCTACCTCTCAGGTCCTGCTGTGCCCTGGCTCCAGCCACGCTCTGCCGCGGCATGCGCAGCGACGTGCGCAGGGGAGTGTGTCTCTGCTCGTCCAGGTACGCCAGGTCCTCCAGGTGGGCTGAGCTGGTGGCTGCCACGAGAAAGCAAAGGACTCCATCACACCCAACTCTCAGACTCTGGTTGGTTTTTTGGCCATTCAACAAAATACAGAGGTGGAACTACCTTGAGACAACCCAGCTGAGATGAACAGAGTCAGATCTCCCCCAGCAAGGAGTGAAGAAGTGTTTTGGTAACTTTTTGTCATGCCCCGTTGTTATTTGCTCTGGTTTGGTCTCCTGTTGATGTTCACAATCAAAAAGGACACGTGGAAAATGGAGACACAGTCTCTTGTATCTAGCTCAGCAAAGCTGACAGAGCCACTTGACATTTCCTGCTGCACAACAGACAACTCACCAGTGCAGCCTGTGCTGCAGCTCACAATCTTCAATTATTTTAGAGCTACTTACTCTGGATATTAACATTTATCTGTCCCCAAAGCCAGAATTAGTGGCAGAAAAATTAAACTTTCAACAGCCCAAGATGAAAAACACCCCAACAAACTAGGAATAAATGAGATAAATGTTATCTGGACCAAAGGAGATAATTTTCCTACTCCAACGTTACTTGCTCATGGGAGAGTTCAGTTTTCTTTACAGTGCTGGAATCAATAGGGATAATTTATTGGGCTCTGCTGAAGGTGCCATTGCTACATGGGTAAGCACAGTTGGAGCAGATGAGAGCTAACACAGGCCACAAAGCTGCAGCCATGGTGATGATTGGGAAACAGGAGAAAATGTGGCTGAGCACAATCCATGTGGATCCCTTGCATCTGAATTCACCCATTATTCTGCCAGTCCAGACCCTTTTCAGCTGAGGAATTTACAGAGTATGGTACAGCAAAGGAATGAAAACTTCACTGCATGAAATGTCCTCCCAGTTAGAAAGAGAAAACTTACAAATCAGGTCTGTGCAGCTCAGCAGCTTTGCTCTTGTTCTGAGAAGCTTTTCCCAAATTCACATTACACATGAACCCATGGAGAAAGTTCTGGGCTGCTCAGCACCCTCTGCTCTCATTCCTACAGTTTTCAATCAGTTACCATAGCCAGATTTTTCATTCCATGACTTCTCCCAAGGCTGACATCAATTATAGGCTGTGAATTGGGGAAATATTGGGATACAGCTCCCTAGAGTAGCTCAGGGCACAGGACCTCAGACCTTTCCTCCTTGTCACCCAACACAGGAACTGAAAGGCAGAACATTTCAAAACTGAAACACCTTTTTTTCCCCATACAATTCTTAATGGCCATGAGAGGATGGAGCTGCAGTCAAAAATTAAGCAAAATTCAGAGACTCCAGCACAGAACAGGCTTAAACTGGGTAGTGATTTTTACTGCTGAACTCTCTGAGCTTTATGGAAGAATAAGAGACAAAAGATAAACAAGAGGAGCAGAAGAAGAGGAGATAAACCTATCAAGTCTGTTTTTAGAAGTCCTTCATGCTCTTCTACTCGTGTAAAGTTGATTAGATGCTCACTGTGAAGGACTGATTAGAGCTGAGATGGTGCAATTAGAGGAGAGGCTGTAGCAGGGACACGGGTCACATCCTGGCAGCTCTGAGCACACAGCCTCTCCCAGCACCACCCCCAGGCTCACTCTGCTGGCACAGGACCCTGAAATGTGCCTTCTGCAGGGCCTTTCTGAGCACTTGTGCAGTGCCACTGAGCCAGAGGATCTGCAGGGGATGAGCAGATGTCACTGCAGCATCCCCAAAGTGTCCTGGGGGTTCTCAGCTCTGGGGCATGAACCAGCAGCTCCTCAGGAGCACATCAGGCAGGCAGGTCCTCCCTGCTCCAGCCTCCAGCCCTCCACCCATGCCAGAGGGCTCTGAGCAAACTGGTCTCACTGGAGATGTCCCTGTCCATGGCAGGGGATGGACAAGATGGTCTTTAAAGGTCCATTCCAACCCAAAACCATTCCAGGCTTTGTCAGGTAAATCAAGGAAGGACCATCAACTCTGCTGCTCCAGAAGAAGAACTGTTTCATTTCCTGGGAAGAACTGCAATCCTGCCAGGACATTTAACTTGTCTTTTAGTTGTTTAGAATCTCATTTCCAACTCTGTCCTATCTGAACCAGCTGCAGCCCCAGATGTTTTTCCAGGGTGGACTTTGTGCCCAGCTGGAGAAGAACATCATGATGTCCAGTGTCCTGATTTACTGCTGGTCCTACAAGGAGTTGGTCCTCAGCAGCCCAAAGCCAAGGTTCTCTTCCACCTTCCCCATCCTCAGCACATTCTACAGCTGCAGTGGAGGAGGTTCTCAGAGCCAGACTCAGCTGCCAGATCCACATCAGGTTTTGCCATGGGTTATTTCCCCAACCCTCAGTCCATCTGCCTTGCCATGGATTTATCTGCCATGGATTTAACTGAGATTTATCTTCCTGATTTAGAACTGAGGAATAATTAAAGAGATCTAAGGCCAAAGGAACCAGAAGTCTTTTTTTTTTTTTACCCTGAGAATATGTTTCGGTACTTCAAAAATTATGCAAGATCAATTTATCTTCGGAAATGTAATATTAAACTGTGAGAAGCTTCCCCTCAATCCTGAACCTTATCCTACGTCATGAGACACAGTGACTGCAGATAAAACACCACAGAGGGAAAAAAGAGCCTCCTCAGGAATAATATTTGCATACTGCGGATGCAATTCTCCCAGGGAAACAGCAAACAGGGGAAGATACTTCAGTGTCAATGCACTATTTGAGCAACAAACACAAACCAAGCTGACCTGAAACTGGTGTTTGGCAGCCCAGGGAGGGGGTGGACACTGCATCTTCTCTGGGGGAGATGGGGGAAGGAGGAGTGTAACTGAGTGAAGGGATTCAGCTCACCCTGATTGCTGCAGGGATCAGACTGTGTGTTCTTCCTGCCCCCCAAATTCAGATTCCTTACTGCTGTACTGATAAATATCCTTCAGATTTAAAGATTTTGGCTCAACAGAACAGAATCATGGAATGGTTTGGGTTGGAAGGACCTTCAAGGTCCCTTCAACCCAAATCATTCTGTGATTGTCATTCAGAGAATCGTAGAATGGTTTGGGTTGGAAGGAACTCAAACTTCACTAAGTGCAAATTCCTGCCATGGGCAGGGACACCTTCCACCAGCCCAGGTTGCTCCAAATCCCATTCTAACCTGGTCTTGGACACTTCCAAGGACACCTTCCACCAGCCCAGGTTGCTCCAAACCCCACTCTAACCCGGCCTGGAACATTCCTGGGATGGGGATGTTCTCAAAAAGACAACATTGATATGCATTTCTGCAAACCTTGCCCTCAGCTCCAACAATACCCTCAACCATAATGATTTCCCACTGCCAGGGGTGGAACTGGATGAGCTTTAAGGTCCTTCCAAGCCAAACCACTCTGTGATTCTCTGAATTCACTGCTCGGATGGATAATGAACTTAAAAAGTTTGTGACTATCTGCTGCTATTTTATATTCACCAAGAAGCAAAAGAGCAGAGCTAGTATTACATAAGGGCATTTTAATTCTCCATGAATATTTAACCAGACCTTATAAACCATGCATGTGGTCTGAGCTTTCACGTTTCAGTTCCCAGGCAATGGAAACAGAGTGGGACAGTCACTGTGCACATGAAACACAAACCTGCCCAAGAAATTTGTGTTCATTCACCAATCTGAGCTCCCAACTCCAAGGCCAAGGGTCTCCTAGCACAATTCCCCATCCCACTGCAAGTCAGTGCTTGGCCAAGCTGGCTGGGCAAACAGCACTGCCCTTCACAGCTGATGAGGACTTAATGCCATGAAATTGCCTAATCATGTCTGTACTCCATGTACCAACTCAGCATTGCTCACCAAATTGCTCCTGCAGAGCTGGGAAGGGAGATGTGCTCCCCCTGCCCCCACAACTTGGGCTTTTGAATTATGTCACATATATGTGACCATGAATCTCAGAGTTTTACCAAGACCCAAATCATAGAATCATAGAATTTAAGGGTTGGGATGGAGCTTAGAGATGATCCAGCCCCAACCCCTGCCCTGGGCAGGGACACCTCCTACCAGAGCAGGTTGCTCAAGGCTGTGAACATTCCCAGTGTTGGGGCAGCCACAGCCTCCCTGGGCAACCTGTGCCAGTGTCTCACCATCCTGAGAGCAAAAAACTTTATTCCAAACTCCACCAAATCTAACATCCCACGTTGGCATTGCAGCATCTATAAATCTCATTTCTATGTGGCTTTTTAGGTCTGTGCCTGGCCAAAGTGGGATTAAAAAGGAAACCTAATCCAGTTATGCAATGCCTGGTGCCCCAAGGGATGTTGATTTCACAGACAATATCCCAGGCCCTCTGGAATATCTCTCAGTACCATCTCTAGCCTTGCAGGAGCAGCATCCACAGGGACTGAGAACTCAAAGCCTGACTTTCTCCATCCAGACAGACACAGAATGTCTTATCCCAGAGAAATTACCCAGCAAGGAGAAAATATGGGGCAGCAAAGGTAAGGGGAATAATTCCAGGCAAGCAGCTTTGCAGTAAAGCTTTAATATTTTTAATCCCATCTCTTGTTCCTGCCCTGCTGTTACCAACTTCAGGGGGACACTTAGCAGGGCTGGGCAAACACATCCATGAGGTGTGGCACAGCATCACTCAGGAATGTTTCAAACAGCAGAGAGGAATTTCAATGAGGATAATGCTGGTTTTGTGCCAACCCAAATAACTGTGGCCGTTAGCAAACCCCAATGCTGAGAGGGTTGGGCACAGCTCTGTGCTCAGGTGTTCAGGGCAAAGCCCACCACGAGAGATGGAACCCAAGTAAACCTTCAGCAGACACAAGGTATCATCCTTCTCTTAACTCCAAAGCTCTTAAGATCTTCAGAGAAGATCAGACACTTGATTTTCCTTACACTGAATCCTTTGAAAGAGTAGAAATGGCTGTGATGTCTTGGCACTTTCAACCCAAGACCATTTGCATTGGAATGACAGCAAAGAATCTGGTTGGTTTTTTGGTTTTTTTTACTTTTTAAACATATTCTCCAATCGTTTTAGAGCCCAATTTTGTAAGAAAGGGACCACAAGCTGCTGAAAGAACCATTAAACATCATCAGAACTAGTTTTCCCCACGGGAATTTTCCATTTAGCAGCAATAAATCAAGCCAAGTTTTGTCACTGTTAATGGTGATGACTCCAGAGAAATTTCTCCCTGGATTAAGAGAACACAACAAGTTTTGTGACAACCAAGTGGTGTCTCTGGCTCTGACCTAAAGGCACAAACATGGATTTCTTACCTGCTACTGAGTTTGGCCGTGGCATGAGGTACAGAGGAATGGACTGCACCGACTGGGACAGGACTGTCTCCAGGTTCCTCTCGGGGATTTTGTTGAGGCTGTAGGTGGAAGCTGTCATGTTCTCATCCACACGGTACAGGCACGAGTCCATGCTGGATTTCTGGGACTGCCAAGGCTTCAGGTTTCCTCCAGACCCAAGTTCTTTACTGCTTTCCCCTCCATACTTCGTGCGTTCCACGTTTTCGGAGTAACTTGTCAAAGTAGCTGGAAGGAAGGAAAGATGGATAACCAAAGTGAGTAAAGTGGCTGAGCAGTGCCAGAGCCCCAAATCATCTTCAGCATGTTTTCCACATCCACATAAATCAGAGATTATGCATTTCAGTTTAATGGTACTGCTGCTGCTTACGACTCCTCACAGAACATTTCAGCCCCAATTTTTTGGCTCATACTGTTAAAAGCCATTTGTAATTACAGAGAGCATTAAACAGTTCTGTGCAGTATTCCAACACACCAGCCCACCAAGAGCAGGAATTATCAGGGAAGAAACATTTATAGTGCTCTTTGTGCCTTTTAATTTGCATCACAGTTCTCACCTTTCCAGGGAGTGTTTGCACAAGTTTCTAACCTTGCAAGGTTTGGCACTGGGAAGCTCCCACCGACCTGCCTGAACCAACAGCTCCCATGGCTTACTTTGCTTCAGCAGCTGAACCCTTATCACAGTTGACTGACAGCAGGTTTTTAGGGAGCTTTGACTGTAATCCACTCATTTTCTCCTGATATTATTTCATTTGACAGATGAAGATCGTTGCTGTATTGACTTTCACACTGGGAAGTCACAACACTCTATTGATCCACTCCACCAACATCTTCTCCCTGTTGGTATTTTCTCTCCTGGATCCTGATGCAGCTTCCCACTGGCTCTAACTCCCTTTGGACTGTTGACTGTCCTTTCATCCTTAGTCTCCCATATATTCATTCAAGGTCACAATCCAATCTCTTAGTGACTGAGAGAAGGTCCCAATGCCCACAGCAGCTTATCTGAGAGTGTCAGGACCTTAAAGATCATCTCATTCCACTCCCTGCCATGGGCAGGGACATCTCCCACCAGTCCAGGTTGCTCCAAGCCCCATCCAACCTGTTCTTGGGCACTTCTAGGGATGAAGCAGCCAAAGCTGCTCTGGACAACCTGTGTCAGTCCCTCAGCACCTCACAAGGAACAATTTCACCCCAATATCTAATCTAAACCTAAAGTCACTAATTCATTCCTCTAAATAAAAAGTCAAGACCAGCAATTCTTCCTGTGCCTGTTCTTTATCCATCCCAACAAACTCCACAGAGCTTCAACTTTCAGCCCTATTTCTATGGCTTATTGGGTTTCTTGCCTATGCAGTGAGATCAATATCTTCATATCTCATCAGCTGGTCCAAAATGTAGTTGTTTGCGACAGATTTTGAAATTTAAACCCAACACCACATGCAAAACTGCCTAGAACTGGTATTTGTTTGTTGGCATTTCAACATAGGTTTGCTGTCAGGTAAACACATTTACGACTTAGGGCTGAGAAAATTAGATAAAAACAAGAAACAGATGTTCACAGATTTCTCTTGCTCCCTCCAATTGTTCAAGAAACAGGTTGGAAATGGTTTTCCAGAACAATCTCCATTTCAAAGTCTGGGTTTGCAGGGTGAGGCAATACTACGCTGTCTCTTTGCAGGAAAAAAATTCCATTGATCCATTAAAATCCATTAATTTTAAAAGCCAATCTCAGCATGTGCCTAATTAATCTTTGGAGAAACAAATCAGCAGCTGACATCGTCATCTTCCAGCACATCAAACCCAGGGAAAACAAAATAACTATGTGTCAAAATAAGTTTGCTCTAAACGAAGCAACAACAGCAACAACAACAAAAAAAAGAAAAAAATTCCATTGATCCATTAAAATCCATTAATTTTAAAAGCCAATCTCAGCATGTGCCTAATTAATCTTTGGAGAAACAAATCAGCAGCTGACATCGTCATCTTCCAGCACATCAAACCCAGGGAAAACAAAATAACTATGTGTCAAAATAAGTTTGCTCTAAACGAAGCAACAACAGCAACAACAACAAAAAAAAAAAAAAATAATTTGTGTTCATTTCAAAGATAATTTTCACAGGTTTACATTAAAGCTGTTTTATGTGCAAACTCTTCCTTGGATCAGGTATTTCAGATTGTTCCCTGTGGATTAATTTACCTGCTGAGCAGCCCTGGATGAGCTCAGTGCTGCTCTACAGGCTGAAGAGATTGCTCTGTGCACTTAATCTCTTGGAGGAGTTATTTGAAACCAAAATCATCTTGACTTTAGTGAAAAGGTTAAAGTATCAGGTTAGCTATGATCCAGCAGCAAGAAGCAACAGGTTGAGCTTGGCCCCAGGGGGTGAAGCTCACCCAAGGTGTGACCTGAGGAGCTGCTCAGACATTGCACCTTCACAACACACACTGCAGAAAGCAATGTCCAATCCCAGAAAATTCACATTATCTGCACTGCAAATATTCCAATCTAGTCCATTCCACTCCATTCTATTCCATTCCACTCCATGCCTTTCTTTCTATCCCATTCCATTCCATCAGGATGAGAGGAAACAGCCTCAAGTTGCACCAGGGCAGGTTTAAGTTGGATATTTGGGAAAACTTCTTCACTGAAAGGGTGGCCAAGTCCTGGCACAGACTGCTCAGATCAGTGGTGGAGTCACCACCCCTGGAAGCATTCCAGAACATGTGGATGTGGCACTTGGGGACAGTACAGAGGGGTTGGAATTAGCAGGTCTTTAAAGGTCCCATCCAACGAGAACCACTCTGTAATTCTGTGATTTTTAAACTCAAGGATATCTCATTGTGCTGGTTTGAGCTGAAGTAGAGTTGACTTTCTTCACAGAGGCTGGTGTGGGGCTGTGTTTGGGTTTTGTGCAGAACACAGAGTTGATAATGCAGAGATGTTTTTGTTATTGCTGAGCAGAGCTCACATAGAGTCAAGGCCTTTGCTGCTTTCCACACTGCCACATGGCAAGGAAGTTGGGGATGCATGGGAGATTGGGAGGAGACACAGCTGGGACAGGTGACCCAACCTGACCAAAGGGATATTCCATACCATAGGACATCATGCTCAGTATATAAGGTGGGAGGAAGAAGGAGGAAGGGGGGACATCTGGAGTGATGGTGTTTGTCTTCCCAAGGAACCGTTACGCGTGATGGGCCCTGCTCTCCTGGAGATGCTGAACACCTCCTGTCTGTGGGAAGCAGTGAATTAATTCCTTGTTTTGCTTTGCTTGTGTGTGCAGCTTTTGCTTCCTCTATTAAACTGTCTTTATCTCAACCCATGAGTTTTTGTAGCTTTTACCCTTCTGATTCTCTCCCCCATCCCGTTGGTGGGGGAGTGTGTGAGCAGCTGTGAGGTTCTTGGTGCTGACTGGGGTTAAACCATGACACTCATCAACCAAAAAGCTGAAAAAAATGCAACCCCTGAACAGGCCACACTGGGAAGAGATAAACTGATGACCTCAAATCCATCAAAGAGCAGGAATTTTTGCCTTAAGCTAAGAGAGGCAGATCTTCCAAGCCCAGGACTCTACCAGATGACACCCAGTGCATCGGGTTACGTGATGGGACACACTGGGGGTGACAGCAGAGATGCTGCAAGGATGGAGTGAGATGGAACAGTGTGCAACTCACACCCTGAACAGGAGAAACCTGACGTGCACAAACAGCTGAGCCTCTCTGCACCACCCAATTAACACCACAGGGACAGAAATACAGACGTGTGTGTGTATATATATCTCAGTATTTATAGAGCCATAGATGTATCTCCAGTCTCTGCTGGCTCAGCCTCACTCTACTTCATGTGAACACAGAATTCGAGGCATCCAAACCATGTGAGAGCTGGAAAACACATTCATGGCTGATCCCAGGGAAAGCCCCTTGGATGAGGGCACAGGCAGCATGGAGCCCTCAGCAATTCCCTCCGTGGTTTCCTCCAGGATTGGTTCTCTGTCCCTGAGATCCCAACTCAACCCTCTGTACCAGCACCACCAGCAGCAGCTCCCAGTGGCACAGCCTGGGTGGACTGGAAGCATCACATGGACACACAAGAGATGAAGTCTAGAGTTGGACTTGATGATCTTTGAGGTCTTTTCCAACCTGGTTGATTGTATGATTCTCCAATCTCACATTGCTTTGAGCAGTCAGGATTTCCTTCTGATAGAATCACAGAATCACAGGATTTAAGGGCTGGAATGGATCTTACAGATCACCCAGCCCCAACCCCTGCCCTGGGCAGGGACACCTCCCACCAGAGCAGGTTGCTCAAGGTTCATCCAACCTGGAATGAACATTGCCAGGGTTGGGGCAGCCACAGCCTCCCTGGGCAACCTGTGCCAGTGTCTCACCAATGTCTGTGTCTCCTTGGCAGACTTGCCTAAGTTGTACTTTCCTTTCCAAACTTGGCTCATTTCCCTTGGTGAAACACTTTGATTAGGATTTTTTTGCATGTAACATGGGCTCAAATATTTTCTTTCTTTGGGGGAAGAACAGAAATGCACTGAGGCAGCAGCAGCTCCTCTGAGACAGCATCTCAGTCACTGCAGACTACACTACACTTCTCAGGGAGTTTCATGTATCTACAGGCCAGAAATACTATTTCTCATTTAGTTACAAGCTGCCCCAAGCCCTGGGGCATGAGGCTTTCAACTGAACTTGTCTCCAGTCAAACATACAAGGGGATTTTCCCCCACCCCATCCAATTCTCCTGGAGGCAGAGATCATGCCTGGAAAACATCCACCTTTCCATTCACCTTTCAGTGACGATGACCAACAGCTGTAACATCAATTAGATGTGAAGATTTATAGGATCTCAAGTGGGAAATAAAGAGATTTTGGTTGCTTTCAAGAAAGAACTGCAGCAAAGCAAGGAGTTCTAAACCCACTGCACTGCAAGGAGCTCCAAACCCAGTGTGAATTAACCTCGTTTCACTCCAGCACCACTTGCCTCGTTGCATTAGAGCTGTCCCAGAGAACATGGGCGAGTTGGCAAGGAGTGAAATAAATTTTTTACCCTAATCTACATAAGCTTTCACAAACTCAGCCACAGAAGGATACACCTAAATATAGCCACGTCGCCCCAGACCTCTCCAGCTGCCAAACAGCAAAATTTGGCAGGCAGGAAACATAAGCACAAACCTTTCCCAAGGGGAACAGCCTCAGGCAGTCACATGCAGCTCATGCCCCAACAGCCCTGGAGCACCTTTAGAACATTAGTCTCTGCTGGACACCACCAATCACTGAATTTAAGGCATCTCCATGCAAAAGAAAAACCCCCAAACCTTTAAGTGTTGAGGTCAAAATCCACATTGCTCGTTGGATGTTTGATTTCTCTTACAATATTGATCCTCTTTGGGGAATGAGCCCAAATGGATTCAGAGAAAGATTTGTAATTCTTCGAGATCTTATTCATTATTAACAGAGCATTTCATAATACAGATGAGAATGTCAGAATCCAAACCCTTTAACTGTGAGATCACAAAAATATTTAACCGGAGTTAAATTGATCTTGATGTGCCTTTTGAGCTGCTCTTTGTTCCCTTCGCAAAGCAGTTCAAGTTGCAAACAAATCCATCTTGTTTTATTGTCAGCAGCATCTATTCTGCTTAGCAGGCACTTAGGTGAATTTAATAACTGAGCTATTTTTAACCCACCACCACAGAAATCTGGGGAAAGAAGCATCTTGATAAAAGCTCAGGAGGCAGGGGGGAAAAACAGCAAGAAAAAAAGTGAGGAAAGTGACATGCCAAGGACTCTCAGGAGGGGAAAGAGCTCCTTTACATGCCATTTTTCATCAAATAAATCTATAAAATCTAAGAGAAGGCAACTGGCCTACACGGTATCGGCGTTGAGGACGTCACCAGGGCAGGAGGATTCCCACAGCTCCCTGCTCACCCTTCAAGCTGCTTGCCCATCACACCTGTGGCCCAGCTCAGCATC
>NW_008662458.1:25078-26875 GCF_000695815.1 Acanthisitta chloris
ACTCTCCAGGAAGACAAAATGTGGCCCCATTTCACCGCAGGGTGACTGACAGCACTTTGGGGGAAGATGCCACATGGCAAAGAGCCTTTCCCTTAACTCCCTGGGGACACTGCTGTGAAATGACATCAAGTGCTGCTTGAGCATCACTTGGGTAAGCTTTGCATCCTGGCAGGGAATATTTGCTGGTTTGTTTCCCAGGTTTGCTGCAGATTTTCCTCTCTCCCGTCGCGTTCCAGCGGCAAAGCTTCCGAGCCCACGGCCGTGGGGTCACGAGGAGCAAAGTTCCCCCCACAGCAGCACATGATTCCTTGACCAGTTTCCCTTTCAGTAGCAGATTTTTCAACAGTAACAGTTGGCTGCTTTTATATAGTGAGAGCCAAAAAAATCCTGGAAGCTGTTCAGAGGTGAAAGTCGGGTCAGGATTTTCACCAGCCATTCTGTCTCACACGGAAAGGATTCCGTGGCTTCCAGGAGGAAGAGCTGACATGCTCCTGCCTCTCCTCTTGGCTCACCTCCTTCCTCCTCCTTCCCCTTTCACCACTGCTTTTCTTTTACAAATAAAGACTATCTGAATTTGAAGATTTGGGCCTATTTTAATCCTTTCCCCACAGGCAGATTGAGCTTCCCCTCACTGCAGAGGATCCAAACTTTCAATCTAAGTCTGTTCCAACCCATGGACTAAAGGCATGGAACAGTCTCTGTGCTGTGCAGATCAGAGACAGGACACACTTGTTCTCTAATGACTGAAATTAAGCAAGAGGTGACATGCAAATGGACAGGAATAACTCCAAGAGGACAAGTCATCAGAGAAAACCTGACTGGTTATGGTTTGGTCTTGACATCCAGATTAGAACTTCAAAACTCTTTCCAACTTGGTGGATAGTTATGCTCTTAAAGCAGTTAATTTGGTGTCTAAAGAGCAACATTTTGAGTTAATTTTGACAAATTAATGTTGTGTCTAGCAATGTAAAATGAGCTTAACACGTACAGAGTATCTCGGGGTAGTCCCAAGGTGATTTTTGGGGTTGTCCCAATCAGAGCCAGGAGCTCCTTATGAGTCCCTTCCAGCTCCAAATATTCTGTGATTGTATGACTCTAAACCCATTTTACACTAAGCAAATTCACACAGAGAGAAGCGATTAATACCTATGAGTTTAAGGATGGACATCCCACCTTGATTAGCTGCTTTGGGTCCTGCTTGTGGCAGCTCAGGACTGACAGGTCAAGCTAGGCCAAGTGTCAAAACTTGTCTCAAACCATAACTTCAAGATGAGTAAGGAATATATTGGAGCTGCCTCTTATCAAAATCCACCTTCCTGGAGCTAACTGCTAATAGTTTACAGCATTTATTTGTGAGAACCTCCCTATTTTTTCCCCTGGCTGGAGGAGCACATTTCCCCCACAATTTGTTACAGCTGTTCAGCTTCCACAAAATACCAGGAGAAGGTGTTGAAAATGTTATTGTCAAAATAAAGTGGGGGCAGATACAGAGGAAGAAAAGCTCTTGTCTTCCTTTGAGCACACACACTGGCAGAGGAAAGCCTTGTTTTCTGAAAGCCTTGAAAAATGCTTCCTCACCCCACACAAGTGCATTTTTCCATGGCTATTCCATCTGGGATACATTAACAGAGCTTTGGAATAAGCCACCTTCTATTATTTCCAAAGTTTCCATGGGGAAATCTAAGTTCCCAAGAGAAGAAACTCTGAGAGATAATTTTCCTTGTGAGAGGTGACAGGAAATGTTTCAGATTTACAAATGAATTGCTATGTTTCAGAGCCCAAACACCTCTGGGGGAA
>NW_008662458.1:26960-53037 GCF_000695815.1 Acanthisitta chloris
TGCCCAAACACCTCTGGGGGAAGAACCTTGTCCTGATATCCAACCTAACCCTGTTCAGTGCCCAAACACCTCTGGGGGAAGAACCTTGTCCTGATATCCAACCTAACCCTGTTCAGTGCCCAAACACCTCTGGGGGAAGAAGGACCTCTTGTTCTCATATCCAGCCTAACCCTTCCCTGACACAGCTCCATGCCATTCAAGAAAGAGCTTGAAGGCTTCATGCCCTCAAGAAAGTCCAGAGGAAACCCAAGTGCAGCACCCAATGATTCCATCACCTTCAGGCTGGCCCAGCCCAGCCCAACACCACCACACAGCACCCATGGACCTCACTAGGAAAAGCAGCTCAGAAAAGCAGAGAACACAGTTTTTTGCCAATTCTGTGCTCCACTCAGGGCTCTGCTGAAGTCTTAGACCCAACTGAGAGCCCAGGCAGAGGCAGGACCCAGCTGGGACCAAACACCCACCTGTACTCACCTCCATCCTCCAGCCCAGCCCTGTGGGTGCAGCTCTGCCAGGGAGCAGAGGGGGTGGGATCCTGCAGTGACTTTTCCCAGGATTCATTAACCTACTTCAGCACACAGCCCAGAATAGCTTACCCATTTGCATTTGAAGATCACGCAGGCAGAAGTGCTGCAAGGGTTGCTGTGGCATCCAGGAGCTGAGCTAAGCCCAGATTTTCTGATCAGTCAAGCAAAATATTAATCACTAGTTCAACCAACCTCCCTAAATTATCAACCTTCTTGTCTTTCTTCTTTTTTTTTAAACCATTCCATAAACTGTTGGCAAAGTAAAACCTTCTTAGGCTGGTGAAATATTCAACAGACAGCACAGGGCAAGGACAAGCAAGGAAGGACCAGCCTGATGTCACACAGACATCACTGTTCTCCCACTGTGCCTGCAGGTATTGACCAGGAATTAAGCTGTGTGTGTGATTTTATCAACATCCTCTACACTTACAACTTCCAGAGCATCCAAATGAAAAACCTGCTACAGCACCTAGAGAAATTTGATGGGGTATAGGCTGATTTAATCCACCTCCTGCCCAAGGTTTCTTCCTCCACCATTTAAACACGTTCCAAAGGTAAGTTAATTGATGCAAAGTTATCAACCTCACACATCCCCATTTTCACCAGATAATGTGCAGTAGGGATGGAAGATAGAAGGGTTTAGTTCACCTTGGTCACTGTAGCGTTAACTTGTATGATGCTCAACCACCCCCCTAATTAGCAAATGCAGGTGCAGCAGCTAAATAGCATCTATTAACTAAATAGAACACTGGATCCAGCTCTGGGGCCATCAACACCAGAAGGGTGTGGAGCTGCTGCAGCAAGTCCAGAGCAGGTCATGGAGATGCTCTGAGGATTGGAGCCAGGCTGGGAGAGCTGGGGGTGCTCAGACTGGGGAAGAAAAGGCTCCAGGGAGAACTTTGAGCCCATTCCAGTGCCTAAAGGGGCTCCAAGAGAGCTGGTGAAGGACTTGGGACAAGAGGATGGAGTGAGAGGAGAAGGAGCAATGGTTTTGAAGTGCCAGAGGGCAGGGCCAGATAGGATATTGGGAAGGAATCATTCCCTGTGAGGGTGGTGAGACACTGGCACAGGTTGCCCAGAGACCTTAGAGCCCCTTCCAAGTGCCTAAAGGGGCTCCAAGAGAGCTGGAGAAGGACTTGGGACAAGAGGATGGAGTGAGAGGAGAAGGAGCAATGGTTTTAAACTGCCAGAGGGCAGGGCTAGGTGGGAAGGAACAGTGTGAGGGTGGTGAGACACTGGCACAGGTTGCCCAGAGCAGCTGTGGCTACTCCATCTCTTGTGAGTGTTCCAGGCCAAGTTGGATGGAGCTTGGAGCACACTGAGCTAAGCTGAAGGTCTCCCTACCCACACTAGGGTGTTAAACTCGATGATCCTTCACCTCCCTTCCAACCCAACCCATCCTGTGACTCCAGACCACGTTGAACCCACCCAGCAGAGCGAGGAGGACGCGCACTCACCGATGATGCCGCTGTCCCTGCTCTCCAGGGTGGAGGTGGGGCTGGTGACGGCGCCGTAGGTGCAGTCCTTGGTGGTGGCACTGGTGCTGACTGGGGGCAGGGTGGAGCAGGGGCTGCTGGCAGGAGGAGAGGCTGTGCTGCTGGTCAGGGTGGAGCAGGGGCTGATGCGCTGCGTCACCGCCGAGCTCTGCAACAGAAAGAGGAGACCTGTCACCCCAACCACACCATGCACCATCTTGGTTTTGGCTGGTGGAGCTCCAAAGCACGTTCTTCCTCCACTTTATTTTGACAATAACATTTTCAACACCTTCTCCTGGTGTTTTGTGGAAGCTGAGCAGCTGTAACAAATTGTGGGGGACTTGGGAGAAGCAAACCAACGCTGTCCTCTCCCTATCCAAACTGTGGTGCCACTGGTAGATCCCAGTGATTATTTTCCATTCTTTCACTTACCAGTATCTCTCCTTTTCCCCCCAGTGCTTTCTAGGAACTGCAGGCAAGCAGGGAATTCTGGCTCCCTGAGCATTCTGCTTTCACACCTTCCTTCCATCCCCCATCATGTGCCTTCCCTACCCAAGGACCTCTCCCATCTCCTCACACTGCAACCTCTTCACAGGTCTAAACACCCTACTGATTTCTCTAAATCTACTTTTAATTTTGCAAAGAAAATATGATTTATAACTCTTTCATTCTAGTGGCCAAATTAAAAACTATTTGTGTGTCAGTAGGCAGTGAAAACAGCCCTTTATTTTCTTCCCTTCCAAGCTGCTGAGGTTTGTTATGATCCATGTCTCCTAACACAGAGATAGTTTTGGTTTGCTGCTCTGTACCACACAGGTGTTGGCACTGAGCTACCCAACACAGTGAGACTCTCCTCTGATTTAGCACAGCTGACGAGATCCCCCAGCACACCTGAGCTAGGAAATCAGCTGTTCCAAATAATTTCTTTAGCTCACTGATAGTCCTAGGAACTGCAGCAAGTTTAGGGTAGTTTAATTGGGAGGTTTGGACAAGGAAGGCCAAGGGCCAAGAGTGATCCCAGAGGGGGAAGGAGGTGCCTCACCAACCTCATGTACAGAATTTCTGCCACAGATCTAACCTAAATTTCCTCTCTTTCAGTTTGAATCCATTACTCCTTGTCCTATCACTCCAGTCCCTGATGAAAAGTCCATTCTGCAGCTTCCCTGGAGCCCCTTCAGCTCCTGAGGTCTCCACAAAACCTTCTCCTCTCCAGGCTGAACAGCCCCAACTCCCTCAGCCTGTCTCCATAGAGGAGATGCTCTAGTCTCCTTATCAGCTTTGTGGCCTCCTCTGAACTTGCTCCAACAGTTCCACGTCCCTGTCCTTATGTTGGAGACACCCAGAACTGTACACAGTATTCCAGGTGGGACTAACCCAACACAACCTGAGCTGACCCTGCTTCAAGCAGGAAGGTTGTTGGGTTAGATCATCTCCAGATGTGCCTTCCAACCTCCAACTCCAGCACCTACAGACTCCATCAGCTCACACCTGAGATCCTGCAGAATGGGAACTCCTGTTGCTATCATAGATTCTTTATGGTTTTCCCATGTTCTTGTTTGAACTGTTGCTTTAAACAAATCCCTGCTGAAAACCATCTGAGTACAAAATAACATCCACTAACTAAAAACCACAGCAAACATTGCACTTCAGAGCAAATTAAAATTCAGTGCAAGCATGGCACACTCATCTCCCCCCAGCTGATAACACTATTGTCTCATGAAATGCCAGGAGTGATCCAAGTTCTTTTCCTTGCAGAGTTATCAATGCAGCTCCTGCAGAACGAGCTCCTTGCGCCTGGAAATGCTGAAATAACAGGCTATATCACTTGGCATTGATTGACATGTTTTATTTTCGTATTGATAGAGAAAAATGTTCCTCTGTGCGAGTTTTAAATATAAATTTCCATTGACAGAACGTTCTGTATTATTATTGCTGCTGTTTCATCTGTCACATTTTCACTAAGCTTTGAAAAATTCCCCTGTTCTGCCAGAGCTTCAGTGTCCTTTGTGCTGCTCTGGCAGTGAGTGCAGCCAGAGCTTCCCAAAAAGCAGGAGAAAAAGGGTTTAATCTTCAGCACTTGGGATCTCTCATTAAGGAGAGAAGGATTAGGAGAGAGCACAGAAATTCTAGAGCAATCTGGAGGAGAGAACACATCCTTGGACACATTCAAACCAAGGCAACTGGAGGAAAAGGCAACACAGAGATGTAGAGACTGGGCAGTTTCAGTGCAAACATCTCCATCCCTCACCTTCCCTTCAGCTCAGGCCCTGGTGAGATGGCAAATAATCATTGTCTCGCTCGAGAAGGCAAAGCATGGCTGGAATAACAAGCAGCAGCTTTAAATACAAAGAAGGTTTTCTTTGCCCAGGCCATGCAAATGAAAGCATTAAAAACCTCCAAAATCGTTCTCATCTTTAAATTCAAGTGCAAACTGCTGGTTAAAGTCTCCATCAGATTTTAATTAATCACTGATTCATAGGAGAATTAATCTTTGCAAATCCCATAAATGTCTCACCGGGTGATTTTCAACACGACTCGAAGTCGGGGAGTGGAAGAAATTCAATTTGGGAAAAAGAGTTGGAGAGGTTTTTCCCAAAATTTGCTGCAATTTGGAAGCATCTTTAGCTTGGATAGGATTTGTGTCCTGAGACAGGCAGGGGGAGGTGGCAGAGTCAGTGGAGGGTCCCAAAAATGTGAGATGGCTGAGGCTCACCAAAGGGACCAGGAGAAGGTGATGAAGAGGAGAAGGAGATGCTGATGGAGAGGAGAGAGAGGGTGATGGAGAGGAGTAGGAGAAGAGGGTGAAGGAAAGGAGGAGGAGTAGAGGGTGATGGAGGGGAAGAGAAGGTGATGGAGAGGAGCAGGAGAGGGTGATGGAGTGGAAAAAGAGATGCTGATGGAGAGGAAGAGAAGGTGATGGAGAGGAGAAGAAGAGGGTGAAGGAAAGGAGAAGGAAGAGAGAGTGATGGAGACGAGGAAGAAGAGAGGCTGAGGGAGAAGATGAGGAGAAGAGTCTGATGGAGAAGGTCCACTCAGCCTGGAGAAGGGACAGCTACACTGGATCTAGGGGTAGCTGCAGCTTTCCACTATCTGCAGGGGGTTGGAGAGGAGACACAACCACGTTCCTCTCAGAAGTGCAAAGGGAAAGGAGAAGGTGCTAGTCACAGCTTGTTTCAAGGAAATTTTCTATCAGGTAGAAGAAGAAAGTCCTTCCCAATGGGAGTCACTGAGCCCCAGGACAGGGTACCTGGAGAGCTCAGGGATTCTCCATCCATGGAGAACTTCAAACCCTGACTGGAGCAGCCCAGAGCACCTCAGTCCCTCCCTGCAGCCAGCCCTGCCTCCCCTGGGCTGGGGGGAAGCAATGACCTCCTGAGGTCATTTCCAACCTTGATTATTCCACAACTCCAGGCAAGCACTGAGAGCAGGAGCCACTCACAAAGAATGACCAAAATTAACTTGGTAATTGAGGAACCAGCCACTCTTTATCTTCCCCAGCACATGAAGAGCATTCAAAGGCCCTGGAAAACTTTTGCATGCAAAAATTAGCACACAGCCCAAGATACTAATCTATTTTAGAGGACAACTCTCTGCTGTTTCTTTTTAGAGTTTTTCTTTTATTTCTTCTCCAAAGACATCTTCGGCTTTAGAGAAAAGATGGGATTTTAATTTTTGTCAAAAAGGCAACCACAAAAGGAACCGTTTATAGCAGAAAGCTCTGCTTGGCTTTGAAGTATTTGGTTCAAACAGGTGCCTGATAAAAGGACATTTTCTAGCCCCATGTATAGTAAAGTCCATCTCAAACCCATCACAACCTGAATGAAAGTGTTAAAACACTTAATGCATGTGTTAAAGGCAAAAGCTTCACCCCATGTCTTGGCTCTCAAACACACTTCAGCCCATGCAGGAGATCAAAAAGCTTTTGGGTCAGTCAAGTCAGTCTGGCCCTGAACACTCCCAGGGATGGAGCAGCCACAGCTGCTCTGGGCAACCTGTGCCAGTGTCCCAGCACCTCACAGGGAGGAAATTCCTTCCCAATATCCCATCTATTCCTAGGAAGCCTTTCCCCCTTGTCCATACCCTTGTCCCAAGTCCCTCTGCAGCTCTAAGGTGCCCCTGGAGCTTCTCCAGCCCTTGGAGCATCTCCATAACCTCCTCTGGACTCATTCCAAAGCCCAAGTCTGTCCTGTGCTGAGGATTATTCTTGGCTTTCATTCTTGTTTAAGGAATTCAGGATCTTTGAGTTTTGCCTGTGTTAAACATCTTGAGTGGCTCGTGCAGAGTCACACAAAGACTGTTAAAAGGAGAGAGGATCAGCAGTGGCTGTTCATGCTCTTCTGCTACATATTGCAATATCCATTTGTCAACTAAAAAAAAGGGATGGAGGGGGAAATGTCTCCTCTTTTCATTCTCATCTCACCAACACTGCACACTGTCCAGCCTTGAGGAGGAGGAGGGAGGAGTAACTCAAGCTCCACAAAAGTCTCTACCACAGCCCTGAGTGTTTTTGCTTTCCAGCCAAGCCAGGGGAGATGCAACAAGCTCCATCACAATAAAGATTTTGATTTGCCTTCTCTATCTGTTTTCAAGCATGAAATCACCTTGTTGGGCAAATATGAGCAAGCACTGTGACTATCTGTAAAAATCAGGCTATTACTACTTCCCTCTCCCTCCTGCAGAGCCTTTATGTAACAGCACTAAAATGCTTCTGAAGCATCACACAACAAGATGCCAGGCAAGTAGAGATTATTCTGGCCACTATAATCTGATTAGAAGTGCTGCCCACTCCAACATTTGCAGAAAGAGGAAAACAAGAGAAGCTGTTTCACATAGCAGCAGCTGCTCCCCCAGCCACGTCCTGCTGCTCCGTGGGGTGAGTCACTGTGTGATGAGGAGGTACAATCTCCACCTCAGCACCATTACTGCTCCACCAGGAGACACTTGGCTGCCATGGAATGAGACAGGAGCCACCCTCTCCCCTGCTCCAGCCAGAGCCCAGCCCGTGCCTCAGGGATCTGAGGGGTCATACCTGGTTCTCATCCTGCACCTCCATGCTGTACTGGGGCCCTGGCTGAACCTCCGTGACTTTCTCTCCGAGGAGGAAGCCCAGGCGAGTCATGAGTGTGTTTGCTGCCTCATCTACGGATGGAGGGGGTCCCAGCTCCTGCTCAGTATCACCTAGACAGGAAGAAAACCACATTCAGACAGGAATTGTTGACCTCGGATGGTTTTATCAACACAACGCCACTAACTGTTCGTGCTGCACCCTCAGGATCCACAGAGGCTTTCAGGTTACTCATGTTACTCAAGTCTGTCTTACCAGTGACAGAATCTTCAGAGTTGGAAGGAACCCAACAAGGATCATTAAATCCAACCCTTGGCCCTGCACAGGACACCCCCAAGAGTCACACCATGTGCCTGAGAGCGTTGTCCAAACACCCTGAGCTCTGTCAGGCTTGGCCATTCCACGCTGGTCATTGATTTGAGGTCCTGCATTGTCAATTTCTTCCAATGTCAGCTGCTGTTCCTCCTCTCACTGCTCACTATTTCCTCAGCACCTCCCATGGGAGCAAACTCAGACATCTTGCTGTCCCTGTACCACAATCATCAGAGCCACTGGGGAAGATTTCCTGGGCCAACACTGGAGAAAGGAGAACATCCTCTCTCCTTGCTCCCACAGAAACTACTTCCAAGTGACTTGCAGTGTAGCCAAGGCTACAGGAGCCACGTGGACAGCATTCCATGAGCTGCAGAGCACTCACCCTGTGCTACTGAGTACTTAATGGGAAAGATTAGGACAGAACACCCATGTGCACCTTCCCCTGTCACCTTCTGTCCCAATGTGCACGTGGTTATATAGAAACCAACTTTCTGCAGACACCAACCCAACTGCAGCACTCACCCTCCTATGGCCACCACACAAACTCCACCTGCCAATTCCCCCACCAAGTCCATAAAACAGGTCAAAACCAACATTCCAGAGAATTTTTCCTACTTTTTTCCCACTACCTGTAGGGAGAGCAGCACACACAAGTTTGAGCTAGCAAAGCACAGCCAGAAAAGGCCAAGTATGTCTATTGGCCCTTCTGTATCCTTTTAATTTTATAACAAAAAACCTCTGGAGGTTTTTGACTTGTTCTATCAGACACCTCAGTTAGGTTCTGAAAGTCAAACCCTTCCCTGCTCAGGGTTAAAGCCTGAAGGTCAACTTCTTGCCACGTTACACTAAAGCAATACTGTGCTTAGTGCAGTTATAGGAGACTAATTAGGATTTGCAATTAGTCTACAGTTAATTATTCATCGGATAATGTACAATCTGGAAGAGAGCCCATCTCCATTCCCAGCCCTGTCCTGGTTCAGAGTGCTCCAGCACTCACCACAAAGATGTTCCTTGAAATAAAATACTGCTTTTTGAGAACTGTAACTGAAACCAACACATCTCAGCATCTGGGACATGTACAAAACCTCAGGAAATCCAAGCCAGTTGCTTCCAGAAATTCCCGTTTAACCTCATAATGTACAGCTCATGGAAGCTTAGAGTGATTCTTTGCTGTCTCACCTGTATGTTAACAACTCTGGAGCATCTCCTGTGCACCCACAGCTGAATTGCTGAGCTCTGGGAGCTGAGCACCTGGAGCATCCTGCCACATCCTTCACTGCTATGGAAATGGATGATCCAGGAGGATCATAGGAGCTGTCCTGAAGTTATTGAGTCCCCTGCTATGGAATGAATGATCCAGGAGGATCACAGGAGCTGTCCTGAAGTTATTGAGTCCCCATGGTACTGCCTGACCCGACGCCGACGCGAATCCGACGGATTCCAGGCAGACAAATTTAGATGGATGGTCCAATTTGCTGAACTGCTGACCACCCACAGGCACTCCTGGGCATCTCCTGGCTCTGGGAGGCCAAGGCAGAACACAGACATGGATGTAAAATGAAAATTAGAGAGACTTTTGTTTCCAAGGTTGGGGTTTTTTTCCCCCTCTGAGAAGGTAGACTTGGAGACTTTAGCCCAGATAGCCACAGCCAGGATATGGCTCTGCTCTGAGTCACCCCAAGCTCATGATGCTTTCCCCATTCTCTCCTCAGAAACAGGATATTAACAGTCAAACAGTGCTGACTTACAAGTCTGGGAGAAAGGAACAGCTGGATCTGCCCATCTGGAAGGATCTAGGAGTGCCCTGGGGCAGCTGCAGGACATTGGGCAGAGCCACTTCTCTTCAGCTCAGCGTGGGGAACAGATCCCAAACCAAACTTTAACTCCCTCTTGTTTTATATTACCCCTCAACACCTCCAAGGGGCACAAAGAATAGGGAAAATTGTGAGCTTAGCCCAGGTCACTGCATAGGAACATTGGAGATACAGAGGATAATAACAGATTGCTTTGATAACAGCCCTCATGGCAGGGGGTGGAACCACATCATCTCCAAGGTCCCTTCAACACAAACCACTCTCTGATTGTAATTCAGAGAATCTCAGAGTGATTTGGGTTAGAAGGACCTTAAAGCTCATCCAGTGCCACCCCTGCCCTGGGCAGGGACACCTCCCACCAGCCCAAGGTGCTCTAAGCCACATCCAACCTGGCCTGGAACTCTTCCAGGGATGGAGCAGCCACAGCTTCTCTGGACAACCTGTGTCAGTGTCTCACCAGCTTCACAGGAAAGGATTTCTTCCCAATATCCTATCTAACCCTGCCCTCCTTCAGCTTCAGGCCACTCCTCCCTGTCCTCTCACTACCTGAGAGATGCTGCTCATGGCACAAGGCACCAAGAGCCAAGGCAGAGCAGCTGAGCTCCAAGAGCTTCCCACCTCATGTAGAACCAGCAATCATTCCATTATAACCTGGCTCTCCCAGCACAGATAACTCTGAACTTAAGCAAAGCTCCATTGTACTGGATTATTCCTCCTTTGGTTTTACATCTTAAAAAGTAAGTGGAGTCATTTAACTGAGTGTCAAAGACAGAGACAGAGCAGCTCTGAGGTGCCTGAGAATGGGTATTATGGAAAGAAGCTGTAAGTTGCCTTTCAGGGCTGACAGTAAGACCTAATACTCTCTCCCTGAGTTCAGTCAAAGGGTGTAACTGGTTTTTCCTCCCGTGCCACATGTGCCATCCAGTCGGTGCTGCAGCCACACATGACACTCACATCAGTCCCCCCTGTCTCACCAGGGAAATCTGAGCACAGAATTGATAACAGAACTGCCTCGAGATATTTTTAGCTCTGCTCACACCAGGGCTATAACCAGTTCCAGCAGCTCAAACACATCCCCCAGTCAACTCCAACAAGCAGCCTCTGGTCTATCAATACCCAGTACCACTCTGCCCAGCTGAGCACACACCAACCCAAAGTCCATCAGTGCATTTGGGAGATCCCAACACATTCCTGGCCTGGAGTGCTGCACTTGCTGCATCAGCTCATGAGCTTCTGCATCAACAGTCAGTAATGCTAAAAGCCACAAATGCTCAGTGCCAGGAATTTCAAAGAAGGGTAAAAAACCTCCCTGACTCATTGCATGTGCATGAGTATTTCAAGGAGCTCGATGGACTGTGGAACCTGATGTCCCCTCATGCTCAGCACAAAGCTTCTAAAGCAGCAGGAGGAAAAGGGTTTTGGGAACTGATGGGTGGGAGGTGACCCACACCTACCCACCTGAGTCTCTTAGCTTCCCTGTGGCAATCAGAGCAGGGAACTTGGGTTTTCATGCCAGCTGACAGCTTTACTCAGCTGCTCCTGGTGTTTCTCTCAGCTCTTACTGACTACCTAAAATTCCATCATATATTTTAGCTAATCTTTTGGATTTTTTTTCCTGCTTTTTAACTTTTTCTGTCCAGCCCAGAAAGAATCTGAATGTCTTATTTTTGAGTCCTTTTGGGTTTGCAGTGCAGGGGAAGGTTAGTTGCTTACATTTTTCTTCCCTGTACAAGTTGGACAAATTACCTCTGCTTGCAACCAGGCTGCAGCTTTGGAGACTAATCTGTCTTGGAGCTGTTCAAGGATTCTTATTTATGTTATTAGAAATAAGCAGTTCACTGCAGTGTGTTTGTGCTCTGCAGGCTGCAGCTCTGATAGAAGTCCTTGGCCCAGTGGCAAACAGCTCATAAATCTCTGACTTCAGGACCTGAAATGCTGACTCCAGGTTTGGAGCACTTGCCTTCCAATTAAACACTACAAATTCCAAGCGGGGAAAAGTTTCTCTGTTATATTAGGAAATATTTTGATTTTTTTTTAAGGAAGGTTTAGAAAAGGCAATTTGCACGTGGGGTCAGTAAATGCAACAGTGAGGGCAAAGGTGATGATATGCCAAGTGGTTTCAACCCTGGTTAAAAATGATTATAGAAAGGTGAGTCTGTGCCCTGTTGGGGCTGTCTCATCCCTGGGAGTGTTCCAGGCCAGGCTGGATGAGTTTGGATCAACCTGAGCTGGTGGAAGATGTCCCTGCCCATGGCAGGAGGTTGAACTAATGGTCTTTAAGGTCCTTCCAACCCAAACCATTTCATGACCTATGAAAGTAAAAGAAACAAGCAAACAAGAGTATGTGATCTGGAATTCACCATGACTGACAATCTATTTTGCCTCTGGATTGGATTATACTGGAATAGATACCACAGGAGGATGGGACAGGCAGGGAGAGCAGCAAAAGGATGATTAGATCAGGGGTCTGGAACACTGGGAGGTCACTTTGCCAAGGAGAGTGTGTGTAGCCAAAGGCAGGACAGGCTGTGGGAGGGAAGAGCCTGGGGAGGCAGAGACTGCAGTGCTGGGCTGAGAGATCGATCGATCGATCGATTGATCAATGGGGTGGGAGCAGGGGTGGGAATGGGGGTGGAGCAGCCACTGAGCAATGAGGTCAAGAGGCTTTGGGGGGCAAAGGGAGTGTGGGATGAGGGAGGAGACAGAGCAGCTCCTGAGAGCTCCTCACCTGATGGATACTGCAGGAACAGCCCTCAAATATTGCACTCCAGCAATTAGTGATCACAATTAAACCCCACATTCAATTATTGAGACACCTCAAAACGAGTGGAGACACCCAAGGCTCACACACACACCTTTCCCCCTGATTGCACATCCTCCTCAGCACTGCACTCCTCCAGCTCTGCAGCCACTTCTGCCACCCTTCAAGTTAATGACTCTATTTTTTTGCAAATCAGAAACGTTACAACCTGAGCCTGACAAGCAATTTAATACCTCTGATCCTTCCTCCCTCCAAAAAATTCAACCCACTTTAAGTACGTCAGCACAGCTCTGCAATTCACCCTGGAATTTACCTCATTTAGGCCATTTAGGAGCAATTTTACGGTGCCTGGGAACACTATCCCATGTCTTACCTCCAAATACCCTTCGGAGTTTCGAAGGGGTCAACTCTAACACCTCTGTCAGCGTCAGAGGCAGCAGAATGGAGTTCCTAAGTGCTCATAAATGTTCTGAGCATCCCCTGAAAATCCAATCTCTCATTTTACAGCAGAGTTATTAGGTTTGCTCTTTTCAAGCAACCATTCGAAGCCGACAATGTTTTTCCTCCATTATAATTTTCAAAGGCTGTTTCTCTTCCCTCCTCTCAATTGCTACATGAAAGCTGCCACACATCTCAGCTCCAAGAGCTTACAAGCAAATGAAATTTCCTCAGGATTTATTTGGTAACTCTGTGACTGGTTTGATAGGCACCATCAGCTCATTCCAGGGAAATGGTGGAGGGTTGTGCTCCTGGGAGACACAGAGGTCAACCAAATCCTGGGCTGTATCCACAGGAGTGTGGGCAGCAGGTCCAAAGAGGTGATTCTTCCCTTCTGCTCTGCTCTGGTGAGACCCACCTGGAATCTTGCACACAGTTCTGGTGTCCTCAGCATGAGAAGGACATGGAACTGTTGGAGCAAGTCCTGAGGAGGCCACAAAGCTGCTAAGAGGATTGAGCATCTCCTCTATGAGGACAGGCTGAGGGAGTTGGGGCTGTTCAGCCTGGAGAAAAGAAGGTTGTGTGGAGACCTCAGAGCAACTTTTCAATATCTGAAGGGGCTACAAGGAGCCAGAGAAGGACTCTGTGTTAGGAACTGCAGTGATAAGACAAGAGGAAATGGATTCAAACTGAAGGAGGGGAAATTCAGGTTAGATATTAGAAAAAAGTTCTTTACTCTGAGGGTGGTGAGACACTGTCCCAGGTTGCCCAGGGAGGCTGTGGCTGCCCCAACCCTGGTGGTGTTCAATCCAGGCTGGATGAGCCTTGAACAACCTGATCTACTGAGGAGGTGTCTCTGCCCAGGGCAGGAGTTGGGACTGGATCATCTGTAAGGTCCATTCCAACCCCTAAATTCTATGATTCTATGACACTATCCACGTGCCTGTACTCCAGAGAATATTTGGGGCTTCATGGCTCCACTTTTACTTCCAAAACAGCTGAAATCTATTTCAGTGAGTGTCTAACAAGCAGAACTGGGTAACAGTTCTTTGTAGCACCCAAACCTGAGTTTGCCTCAATATGAGGCTGATTTACCATCAAAAAAAAGTCCAGGAAACAAAGTCCAATAGTTATGAGCAAAGAGGGAGCACCTATGGAAGGCCAGAAATAAATGATACCACTTAGGATTTTGATCTTCAATTACATAACTGCAGAGTTTTATCTAACAACTTCCCTCTCTCCATGTGACCTGAATCTGTCCCGTTATTATGCACATCTGCTTTAAATTATTCTGAATACACTTGAGCTGTATTTGGAAAACGTCCTTGACCATTTGAGCAGATCCCCCTAATCTCAGAATTAATGGAAGATTTTTTCATTAGTCTTGTTTACATCCAGAAGAGGTTTATAAAAATGGAACCACTGAGGGATGAAGGCTGAGCCATACACATCATTACAAACATCTCTTTTGTATTGCTGCACCTCCAACCTGTGTCCAGTTTGGGGCCCCTCAGGTCAAGAAGGACATTGAGGGGCTGGGAGAGTGTCCAGAGAAGGGAATGGAGCTGGGGAAGGGGCTGGTGGACAAGGAGAGGCTGAGGGAGTTCAGCCTGGAGAAAAGGAGGCTCAGGGGAACCTTCTTGCTCTCTACAACTCCCTGACAGCAGTTGGAATCAGGTTGGATTTGGTCTCTTCTCCTGGGTAATAAGTGACAAGACAAAAGGAAACAGCCTCAAGTTGCCCCAGGGGAGATTTAGGTTGGATATTAGGGAAAATTTCTTCATGGAAAGAGTTGTCCAGCCCTGGCACAGCTGCTCAGGGCAGGGATGGAATCACCATCCCTGGAAATGATAAAAAAACATGTGGATGTGGCACTAGAGGACATGGTTAGTGGTGCACATGGTGCTGGTTGATGGTTGGACTTGATGCTCTTCAAGGTCTTTTCCAACCTTAGCAATTCTGTGATCTAGATGTTCTGGGACAGCAATGACCAACTTCAATCCCAACACAGACAAGTGGCAAAGGAACTATATTCTCCCTCTGTATTGACACCAGAGCTCTCATCAGGCAGAAAATTGACACTGAACTCTGGAGATATCAAACTGCAGCTCCAGCTCAACCTGTGCCCTCTGTGCTCCTGCTTTCCTCAGTGTCTCCTGCTCCATCCAATAACTTCTGGAAGCAACTGCAAAAATTCCCACTGTGAATCCCATTACATCAGCCTCTTCTACCACTTCCACAGACATTTCCTCCAAGAAGAAATGCAAACAAAAGAAATTCTCCTCTGCATGGCAGATAAATCCTGCTCCCTTCCACTGTCCTTCCTTCAATATTCCTTCAGGTGGATTGTCAGACAGAGAGTTGTTTTCAACCCAAAACCCAGCAGAGATGAGCAATCAGCAAATGTAACTTCACTGCTCTCATCACATCTAACTCAGTACACTCCACGTCCTAGAGTTAAAGACTCTCTGTGTGCTCATTAGGGATGAGTTTCCCTGGATTTCTGCTCTCATTTAAGGATCACAGAAGAGGGAATGGAGGACTGAGAGAGGATTCAGGGCACTGATCACTGGACATGTGTAGGAAAAGGCCACAACAATGACAAACATGAGCCAGAGCACGTGGGCTATCTATCTCCTGAAAGCAGGATTACACCCAGAGCCCTGAAAAGGTTCCTGAGCTCTTTAGCAAATCAAGGACACCAGGACAGAGGCAGTAAGTGGAAAGCAGAGATGAATTTATTCCTGCCTTTCATTTCTTCCCTTTTGTTTTGGCATTTCAGCTCTGAACATCCCCTGACCATAAACAGTGGTCTGTGCTCCAGCTCTGAACATCCACCCCCATCTGAGCAGAGCCCTAAGTTGGCTCTTAAACAAAGTAGTTTGGTATTTATTTTTAGCTCTTTGCACTGACCTTTTATTCCAGACAGGTTTGAGGGTTGTCTTACACTCTTATTGATGCAAAGGGTTTTTTTTTTCTCATACCAAAACAAGAACAAATACTCCCTTGATTACTATTTGTACTCTTTGTTTGCTAAATCCTGCTGGTATTTTGCTATATTAGGCATGTTGCATCACATCTACTCAAATAATCTCTTTAATTTCAGTAACTGTTTTTCCCCAAGCCTCTCACATTCCTCCAGTGCCATTTTCCACATCATAAATTTGATGGAAATCTCCTGAGGATTTTGCAGAACCTGTTCCCTGGTGCTCAGGCCAACCCTGCCCAACTCACAGGGGCAATACTGAAGCTGCAGGAAATATTCAGACAATATGGAAAATGTATTTCCATCACTGTGTAAAATCAATTTAGATTTCCACCTGCAAAGCTCTCACACTCCTCTTCCTCCACAGCAGCTCCACCAGAGGCAGCTCAGACTCAGTTTTGTCCCCCCAAGGTAGAAATCAGTGTTAGAACTGTGGGGAGAGAACTTTGCAGAAGGGAATTTTCCCCTTTCCTTCTGCCCAGGCAGCTTTGCCAGGGAATAAGGAACATGTAATGAGCCTAACCTTTAGCAAGGCAAATGATGACACTTTGCTGTCACCTCTGGCCACTGTTAAGCAGGAGGTTGTGGGTTTGCACCATCAGGTCTGACACAAAGCTACTCCAACCTGACTCATGCTGAGAAGGAACAGAACCACCACAAGATGAGCAAAGTTGAAATGAATTCCCAAATCTAACTTGACAGGCTCCTCCCCAAACTGGGAGTACCAAAGAGTCTTTTCTCCCAAGGAAAGGAAAATCTGTGGACAAGGATTTAGTTTTGGTCAGAATTGCTGATTACAGAATGTGAGTCCAGACCTAGTGCTCCTGTGACACTTCAGGGAGGCACTGAGAAACACCAGAGTCTTCAGCACCGAGTGGGCAGCACTGCTGGGAGTTCAAAGGGCACATTTTACCCTTCTGCCAGCAATAAATTGAGATCCTGAAGGTGGAAAAGCAGCTAAGCACTTGGATGATACTGGCAGCAGAGGCCTTTGATGACCAACCATAACAAACAGTCCAAAAGAAGTTAAGCAGAAGACAAGCAGGAGACAGATTTGTTACCTGAGACCCACAGGGGGTTGGAAATTCCATTTCAACTTTTCAATATGATTTCTGGGCCTGAGACAGGAGACTTTGGACCTTTGCAGACTCTGTTAGGTTAGAGATAAATCCATGTTCTGTGACCTAAGCCAGAGCTGAAATTGTTTCAGACTGAAATTCCAGGCAAGCCAATCTGTCATGGGAAGGTCCAGTAACTCCAGTGAGAGACACAGTGATGTTCCATCATTAGCTATGTCTTTGTCCCAGCCCTAATAGGTCATTTTGGTTCACAGATGGATGCACTTGGCCATCCAAGGAGATGAAGATGGAGACATTTGCAGAAGAGGGGATCAAAAGGCATTTGAGCCTGCAGAGACTACTGGGACAGTGTTGGATGTCTGAATTGAGCTGAGGGCCCAAGATCTGCCATCACCCCTTGTCCCTCATCCACAGGAACAACCCCTGGACTTCCCTAACCCTCACCTTTGCTTGGAGCCAAAGCACAACGTTCTACACCCACAGATGGTCATCCTTGGAACACAATCCAGGGGGAAACGGTGACAAACTCTGCACATCAGCTCCCCAACACCACGGACTCCTGACTGACCCACACAGCACACAAAAGTCACTGTTTCCCAGGGGGGCAGCTGAAAGCAAACACTCCTGCTTGAGGAGGCAAAGCAACTCCTTAGATGCCCAAGATCCACCTGGATGGGCTGGTGGAGGCTGCAGGAATTTCTGCTGCTGAAGGACCTGATGTGAAACACACATCTAGGTGACACCTTTGGCAGCAGCCACAACACTTTTAAGTTCTTCACATTTGCATCACTGTGAGCTTTTCCCCCTCTCTTTTCTCTTTGTCTGCCAAAGAGGTGAACCCAAACCCCAGGTTGGAAGGGCAGCTGGTTGTTATTCAAGAAGCTTCAAGAATATTATCTGAGATTACTCAGCAGTTAAAGCATATAGCAAGAGATGAGAATCACACTATTTTCAATTCTCTTGAACATCTCTCCTTTGACCAGAAGGTTCAACAAACCCTAAAACTCAGCCACTGTTCTCCAAGATGCAACTCTCAGTTTGCAGCAAACCCAATGACACAATGACCCAATGACACCTAAGGACAAGTGGCCTGTGGTTAATCCCAAATGGACTCATAACTTCAGTATTCCTTGCTTAGAACCAGAATTCCAGACCAGAGTCTCATGTTCATCCAGGAGTTTATTCTGAAACTGTTTCCATCTCTTGAGGCAGGAGAAGGAACCAGCTCTGTCCTCTCAGGAGCAGAGTGAGGAAAGTCAATCGCTTCCATAGCAACGGATGTGCCAAATTACAGCTCTTCTGCAATTAGGGCTGATCACAACGATTTCCCATTCCCTTCAGGTCACTGGGCTTGGGAACACTGGGACAACCAGAAGATTCACCAGCAAAACCATCTGTCAGACCACGGTTGGGTGGATGATTCCCTCTCCTTCCCCCCAATCCATCACTGACAGAGGCTGGACCAGGATCCTACTGGCAGAATTTTGTGGGGGTTTTGTCACAAAAACACTTACAGAAACATAACTCTGATAGAAATGAGTTTCTCAAAGCCATGAAACAACCATTTTTGCAATCAACTCAGATGCAACAACCATCAAATCTGGACCAACCTCTGCTTTCACCTCAACAGCTTTCACTCAATTTTAAGCATCTCTACTCTTCTCTAAACAACAAATGTCATTAAAAAAAACTAATCACACCAAGCTTAAAAGTTGAGTCTGCCTTGGCCATGAGAAGTTCCCTCCACAGACACTGAGGACGTGGATGTTCCTGCTGTTTCCTCGAACGCGTCGCGCGTCACCCGCACTGACTCACCCGAGGGTGTCACATCCTCCCCCCAGCAGCTCCACAGGCCGAGCAGTGGCACAGTGGTTGCTCAGGAAACCACCTCCCTGGAATGTGCTGAGATTTGCCTGAAGCCCTTAAAATAAACATTTTTGGTATTGAGCGAAATTTCACCTCTCTGACACCTCAAATTGAAATCGTCACCGCTCTGCGCAGAGCAGCTCATGGTCTCTCCTCTTTGCTATTTAGTGTTTCAAACTGCCTTGAAGCATATCATTAATTACATTTCTTGTCAGGGATCACGTTACAAACCACTCCACCTCCACTGCACTGCCAGGCAGATCTTCAGCCTCATTTTTTTCAGCTCACACTATCATTCCTGGCCATGCTTGGGATTTAGCAGTGTGCTGCAGTCTCCACAGGACACACCTTTTGGAACAGGGTTGAATTAAGCCTAACACTGAAGGAAGGAGCTGTATTTCCTTGGAAAAATGATTCCAGGCAGTGCCTGAAGCTTTGCCATGGCCCAGAGCAGGACTCAGCCCCCTTTTCCTCCACCTTCCCACCATCCCATCCCAGATTCAAAGTCCTTTGATCCCTACAAATTATCCACATCTTTGCTCTTTCTTGCCTGTTTTACCCAAGGATCCTTCCCCAGTCACCCACTTCTTTTCCAAAGTCTCATCTTCTAACCAACTCCAATCCTGCCTTTTAGCCAAACTTCCAGCCCTCACATTACTGCTGTTTTCACAGCAGGAACCATAAATCCAGGCAGGTAAAGCTTAATCCATGAGGATGAGCAAAGATCCCGGGGTGGCTGCTTGCCAGCACAGTGCTGCAGCTCTGCGTGGGGGCATGGCAGGAGGAGCAGCACTGGAAGAAGAAACCTGTGCTTGCCATAAGTTTCCTTTCATGAACAGCCTCAGAAACCCTTCCCCAAAGGATTCCTCCCATCCTTCTTCTCCTGGCTGTCCCACACTGCCAACATAAACCTGCCCACAGCCCCTGGACCTGGGCACACACAGGATACCCAGAACCCCCAAGCTGCAGTTTCTACCTTGACTCCAAGAAGTTTGTGCTGGTCCCTATCTTGTTCTCACCCTGTCTCCCTACACCAAGTACAGCAACACATGGGGACATGGATTAGTGGTGGCCTTGGTAGTGTTGGGTTTATGGTTGGACTTGATGATTTTCAAGGTCTTTTGCAAGTTAAATGGTTCTATGATTCCACTGGGACAACTCTCCTGCTGTCAATTCCTTCTCTTCCTTAATGATGCTTCATGTTTCTTTAATGCCACTTCAAGGCAGTATGAAACTCCACTTTTCCTTTCAGATCACTGTGCTCTGAGCAAGAGAAGGAGATCAAAGAGCAAAGAAAGAAATTAAAGAAGCTGCAGATCCCATTGTCAGGGCCACTCCTGGGCTTGGCTGGAGTCCTGTCCTTCACAGCTGGGGCAGGAGGAGACACACACGTGCAGGCATGGGAATGTGGAATTTATGTTTCTCCAGCCAAACTTACAATTCACTTACAATTCTCTGAGGATGCAATCATAATCAGTTTCTAATTATTAACAATTAGAAACATGACAGCAGAAGCTATTCACTTAGAAGAAAGGGCTGCAACAGCACAATTTTAATTGTCATCTGTGATGACTGAGAAAGGAGCAGCACTTTTGAAGGCATCTGTGGCCTCCAAGGAGGTACTGCCAAGCACAGGGATTGCCTTTTGGTTTGCAGAGACAACTCTCAGACACAATACATTACAGAGAGCTCACACTCAAAATCTGGACAACATTCAATGAATTCCTCCAATTCTGAGCCCTCTCTAAGCACTTCTGCAAGTTCACACCACAGAAATAACCACCACCCTGATTTCACAGGCATTTATTAACACAACCTTGGCTACTGCAGCTCCAGATTTCAGAGGCAGATGTGACACATTTCATGCCATTTCAACATGTTCAATATCCTTTACCCCATCCAGAGCCTGTGCTGAGTCCCTTTGGTTCCTAAGCAGGGACAGCCAAGAGCATCAACATCCTTTACCCCATTCAAGAGTGACACTGAGTATGGATCCCTTTGCTTCCTCACCAGGGAAAGTTAAGGGATTCAACATCTTTACCCCATCCAAAACTTAGACTGAGTGTAGATCCCTTTGCTTCCTAACCAGGGAAAGCCAAGGGAAGGAACCACAGGATTCAGCCCCAAATCCACCAAAACACTTGCTGCTGCTGCTCTCAGCCTGCCCCAACCTCCTCCCAGCACCTCCACAGCCTCCAGCCCTCCCCAGGTTGCTACTTCCCAGTTAGGAAGAACCTGGGAAATGCTGCTGAGCTGCAGATTCCAGGCACTCACACATGTGCTGTGCTCAGGGGGATGGAGGCAATGCCTTCCCGAGCCAAGGGCTGTGAACAGGGTTGAGCCAGGAAGGGACATGACCCACTTCTATTTATGTTCCAGCCAGAGGCCTCGAGCAAGATGTATACTTTTCAGAGCAGCTACTACAGGATATATAAATGAGAAGACACTCCTTTAAAAATAACCCCCCAAACCCAGCGATATTGTCGGGTGCAGGTCCCAAGGCCCCAGAGTTCAGCTGATGGCAGCTGGGAAATGTGGGTTTATTGCAGCCTCTCTGCAGACCAGTGTTCAAAACTGAATTTAAAGCAGCATGTTTATGGCTTCACTTTGATCCTCTCCAAAAACAACTCTCCAGCCCTCCCCGAGTTCTGCTGAGGGGAGAGCGGCCACACGCAAAAACGGCAAACAACCAACGCCAATGGGCAACCAGTAGAAAGGAACACTCATCCCAGTTTGCAAGTCAATGAAACTGGGCTGAGGGAGGTCCAATGAGCCATCCAGCCCAAGGAGCCATGCTGCATTTAAAACTCCTGGCTGGCTGGAGCTGCCTGTCCTCCCTCTTCATGCAGAGCCTTCGCATGCAGCTTACCAGGGCAGAATGCATCAACGTCCAGTTTCTGTGCTGAGGAGAGTGTTGGGGAGCCAAGCTCAGACTCTGGGATTCGAGGGCTCTCAACAAACTTTGCTTTCCTCAGAGGGGCTAAGGAGAAGGAGGGGGAGAGAGAAAGAGAGGTCATGAGTAAGGGAAATAGCAAGCAACAGATGGAAGCACTTAACTAAACGACACTGTCAGACTCATATCAGGTTACCCTTTTTTTTTTTTTCCCCTCTTTGCCAGGAAAAAAAAAAAAAATTATCTGCATTCTTTAGACAGGAGATGGCTCTGGGTTAAACTTTCCAAGTGTACAGGCTGACTTTAAAGCGTGTGAGCACTGAGGCACATTCCTGATGCTCTGAAACACTTCCTTTTCTCCTGCTTTATTAAATTTCTTCAGAGGAAGCAAACGAGGCTGGATGCAGTGACTGTGCAGAAGCAAAGCTTGTGGAGAGGTACACAGAGCCCATCAGGGTTTAAAGTATTTACCTCTCCATAGCTGAGCTGAACACACCAATTCTGTGTTCAGTAATTGCTTCCTTGGAACATGAAAAATTGCAATCTCCAACATTCTCAGTGTTGGACCAAATAAGTTTGGTGTTCAACACAAAGCAGCAAAGCAAAGCTAATGCAGCCAGAGCCAAAACAACACGTTGTCCACTTTTATCCTTGCAAATCCTGGAAAGATCAAAAGACTTAATAAAGCCCAGGGAAAAGGTAAAAGTGTAACAAAGCAGCACTGACCACTAGTGCTAGAAAAATGGTTTTTTTCCACCTGTTTTAACAGCCTGAACTCCAAAAGACATGAAATTCTGTGCAACGTTTGGAACACAATCAACAATAAAACTGGTTTAGTAAAAGTTTGGAAACATATTCCTGCCAGAGCAGAGAAACAGAACTGGAGAATGAGTTCTATGCAGAGATTATGATATTGCATTTCCAAGTCAAACTCCTGTGCCCATTACAGTGAAAGGCTAATTTGAAGAGGTTCTGGGGTCAGCAGCTCCTGCCCCTCCATCTCCAGCACTTATATTTAGAGCCCTCTGTCCTGCAAATTAAATTTGGGATCTGAAACTGAAGATGGGAGGGTTGTTCTTAGGCATCTCCTGTAATAAAAGCCCAAAGGGTCAGAGAATGACCTCGAGGCAGCGATAAATCTCGGGGGGTTAGGGAGCCAGGGTGGCTGAGCAGGTCTGAGCATGGGGAGCCAGGCAGACAACACACACACAGCTCTCCCCAAGCAGCTGCACACCAGTGCTCCCAGGAATTCCTAAAAGGGGTGGGGAAAACAGAGGTAAAGGTTGGGGTAAGTCTCCATGAACCAAAGAATCAGATCCACTCCCTGCACCAAAATAGGTGCTGAACTCTCTCCTGACTCTCTTCTCCACCATGATCCATCCCAGGAGACTTGAACAAGCAAAGGAAAACAGGTACCACCACACTGCCACTTTGCACAAGAAAATCCTGGAGGAAAATGAGACATTTCCAGCCCATCAGGGCTGTGTGACAGGAGCTGTGCCAGGCAGGGAGAGACCCAAGGAGGTAAGAGCAGCCTGAAGACTCCTTCTCCCCTCATCCTGCTGCTGTCCCACAGGCACAGGACAACCAGACAATCTGATGCTAAATGCCACAAGCCAATTCCATATAAATCCCCTCAAAACAAATCCCACACGTGCACCACATCACTGCCCACACCAGTGAAAAAATCCTCCCCATGACCTAAGCCTTAAAGCCTTGTTTGCACCAGCCAAGACACACCAGGTCACCAGGACTCAAAGACAACAGTCTACTTTAAAAAGCTCAAGTCACTACAACCCTCCCTGTGTGGGGAAAAGGTACAGAGCAAGAGTTTCTGTGATTTCAAACATCCTGGAAAAGACAGAAACTCCTCCCAACTCACACGTAACCTGATTCCAGCCAAGGATTTTTCACTTAGAAGAATTAAGTACTCCTGACTCGTGTCCAAATGAAGATTATCCTGACAGATTCAGATTTGGGCATTAGTTTTCTACTGGAATAAATAACGAATGGAAATGTCAGAAAGTCAGAAATCTGGTTTGTGCCACTTTTGAGCCAAATGTTAAAGGAGAACATTGATCTCTCTCTAAAAGTGGCACAACGTTTTGCCTCAGCCCTGTGCCCCCTCCTGTGAGCACAGGCAAGTCCCATGATCAAAGTCATGGGAAGAACATTTGGCACAAACTACAGAAACCCACAAAAGCCTCAAACAACTTTTTGAAGTGTTCTGTACCTGCTCAGTCCCTTCGGCCTCTCATTCCTGTCAAAAGTTTCTGTATGAAACAAACCAACTCCAGACCTTCAACAGCATCAAAATAGCTTTTCCTGTTACACAACTCCAGTGTTTGGAGCAGACAGCATCATGTCTTCCAAAAACACTGGGAAAAGGGATATTGTAATAAAAAGCTGGAAAAGCATAGGGAAGGAAGATGGCACAGTGGCTACCAATGTTGGATTTCCAACCCTGCAAAATGAGCATTTGATTTGGACAAACATTGATTCCATTGAGCCTAAAGTCACAACCTTGTCCATGAGGTCTCACCACCCATCACACCAACAGCCCAGGAGCTGATGGCCACAGTCCACTCTGTTGTCCACCCCATGGGCCAGTCCTGGGCCAAGGACTCCACAACAAACACATCGGATAGGAACTGACCTCCTGCTACTCATGTAGGAACTTCAATTCCTAGAGCTGAGCTTTCAAACCAATACTGATGTGTCTGTTCTTTGGGAATAATCACTTTATCTCTGTTAGCACTGTGTTCCCTTCAGCCTCTTGAGCTCCCTAATTCTATTGTGCTGCCTGCAACACCATTTCATTGCCACGTAATTTATAGACGAGTTTGCATTTTAATTAAGAAAGAGTTTCCTTTAGATTAAAAGGCCTTGAGAAAAGGAAATTATCATGGATTAGCAAAAGGCTTCAGTGACTGAATTCAGTTAAGAGCACTGACAGGAGCATTTTGCTACCAAGGGGTTATTAACACCTAAAGAGGAGGAGGAAATAACCCTTGGACGGACAGGGTAAAAGAGGTGAAAACATTTCACAGTGGGCACGAGTGAACTGCTCTGTGTTGGACAGAAGGTTTGCACTGGAGGGACCTTAAGACCTGTTCCAACTCCCTGCCATGGGAGTTTGGGGGGTTTACTGCTCACTCCTCTCTTATTTTGCACTTTAGTGTTGACTTTGTAAATACTGAAGCACAATATGATCACAAATTCTCTATGGGCAAAATTAACTCCCCAAAACACCCAAGTGATAGAAAATCCTGCCTGAGTTGTGCTGTGATGGGAGGAGCTAGAGGGATGGTTTGAAGAGTAAACTTTGGGATTTAAAGAGAGGAAAAGTTAGTGCTCAGCACATGCTCCACTCCCACCCTTAGCCCATCCTAGCAGGAGCTGAGCCAGAGCCTGACTCACGTGCTGGACACAGCCCAGAACAATGCGCACAGCAGATCTACTCAAGTCTCTCTCCTACTAAAATGTCTTAAGTGCTGCAGAGCTATTGATCCTCAGAGCTCCTGGAACAAAGAACTGTCAGATCCAACACAGCTGGACTACACCCAGACACGAGATGGAGCTTTGGTCCTGCCCCTGGGCCCACAGGAGTCTTCGTTTGGCTAAGAGCCATAAAGAGATGATGAGAGACCACGTGGTTACTTTTGATCCTAGAATCATGGAATGGTTTGGGTTGGAAGGGATCTTAAAATCATCCAGTTCCACCCCTCTACCATGAGCAGGATCACCTTCCACCACCCCAGGTTGCTCCAGGCCTCATCCAACCTGGAACACTTCTAGGGATGGAGCAGCCACAGCTGCTCTGGGCAACCTGAGGAGGTTGTTTAAGGAGACACTGGACATGGCACTTAGTGCCATGGTGATATTAGGTCATAGGTTGGACTTGATGATCTCAGAGGTCCTTCCCAACCTGATTGATCCTGTGGTTCTGTGCAGTTATCTACCAGCTCTATGTAATTAGGATTTCTAGGTAGGAATCGAAATAACTCCTGATTAAAATTCAAACAGTGACAATACACACTTAACATCCTCTTGATATTAGGGGTTGGACTTGATGATCTCAGAGGTCCTTCCCAACCTGATTGATCCTGTGGTTCTGTGCAGTTATCTACCAGCTCTATGTAATTAGGATTTCTAGGTAGGAATCGAAATAACTCCTGATTAAAATTCAAACAGTGACAATACACACTTAACATCCTCTTTACATAATCAGCATTATTTCACAGAACCCATTGTGTAACAGCTTTTTCCCCTCCTATTCTCTGAGACTAGAACAACCTGATTGATCCTGTGGTTCTGTGCAGTTATCTACCAGCTCTATGTAATTAGGATTTCTAGGTAGGAATCGAAATAACTCCTGATTAAAATTCAAACAGTGACAATACACACTTAACATCCTCTTTACATAATCAGCATTATTTCACAGAACCCATTGTGTAACAGCTTTTTCCCCTCCTATTCTCTGAGACTAGAAAAGCCTTTCAAATCCCATTTCCCATCCCCTCTCATCCCACAGTTCTCACAGTGGTGAGGGCAGAGCAGCACAGACAAGTGGGGAGAACAATGTCTTGTCTGGGAATATCATACTTGCTCCAAAACTTGCAGTAAACATGTTGAGCTTAGGAGATAAGGTCCCGGAACAAGAAAATTGAAGGAAATGAAGGTGGAAAGAGGAATAGAATAAAAAAAAAAGCAGGAAGAGAGTCCAAGGAGTTGGTGATGGAAGAAGAGCAGTGGGAAAGGAGAGCTCAGAAAACCAACCTGGAACACTCTGGCAAGCCCTTAGGAAGAAACTTGCTCCTATTAATGATCCCAGGAAGGAAAACCCACCCTCTCTTTC
>NW_008662458.1:53059-79466 GCF_000695815.1 Acanthisitta chloris
ACGTGGGCTGCCAAGAAGTCTTTATCCCTGTAGGGGAGAGCTTTGAGGAGAAGGAAGTTGTTTAATTACCACGCGAACGTGGCAGGAGGAGGAGATGAGACTTTCATCTTCCCATCCAAACTTGTCAAATGGCTTTTGACTCCTCGGAGCTGTGGCACAGCATAAACTTCTCCGTGTCACTTCCCATGGAAAATTCTTCTTTTCAGCACCTTCTGAAATCTTTTCAAACTGCCTCTCTCAGAAGGAATTCCTCACCGGTGACTCAAGGTAGAAACTGCTGTGTGAGAGGAGGAGGATGAAAGAGGAGAAGGGGAGGCAGCACCACTTGCCCCAGCTTTCCAAGTCATCTTGTGATGAAAACAAGCAATCCCCCCCTGATATTTTCCATACATTTCTGTGGCAGTCAGTTTTCAAGTTTCAGACTTTGCTTGTACTAAAAAAAAAAAACCCCATGGAGTGACTGCAGACCTGAGACTAGAGGATGGAACCACGTCATCCAAATTTGAAGCCTACGTAAGATCTGCTTAAATACCCCCAAAAAAATCCTCCCAAATGGCAGAAAGAGGGGAGAACTGGAGGGGAAAGCATTCCTCATCCCCCTCACATCCCTTTTCCCAACAGTTTTCTTTCATTAAATGTTAAATTGAAAACAGATGGGAGGAGAATGCTGCGAAACACGAGTGCTGCATCGCGTTATTCCCGTTCAGCTCCTGCTATCCCGGAGCTCTCGCAGGAATTCAGTGACTCTGCACTGCACTGGCACTAAAAATGAGGAAAACTGACCAGAAAAGGGACCAGGATATACTGTACAGGACATTTAGTCTACAGAAAGCAGCAAAGAGTTTGGTCACTTTAACCCAATTCCCTGGGAACTCACAAGTTAGAATGAACCTGTTTCACCCATTTCTGACCACAAAGCTCAACTTGTCCAAACACAACACAAGCTAAACTTCAATGACAGAAATCAGGAAGTAATTAAACATCTACTGAAGCAAACACATCTTCCTCTCTCCTGCATGAAGGTGACAGTAAGACAGAGCTCAGGGAAAAGCCACAGAGTTCCCAACAAGGGACTTGGGTTTTGTAGGGCTTTTCTGAAGGGTCTATCCTGAAGGTGTCAGGTTGTAGAAACCTGAATGAACATTAACAAAGCTTAATGAGGCTCAAGGCACTAGAGAAAAGAGAGAAAATACATTTAACTGATGATTCTTCCTACAGAAAAGAAAAGCAAGTGGAATATAACCCCTTGGAATATGTGGCTGGTCTCCCTGGCAGTGTGTTTGTCTCTTGCACAGCTCTTCTAGATGATCTTTAAGGTCCCTTCCAAACCATTCTGGGATTCCCTCTATTCCCATTTACACTGAGATTTGATTACCAAAGGATCTGAATCCCAATGTGCAGCTGTGGAGCCACATCAAACCAGAAGGTGTTGAGGGTCACTCCTCTCCCAACCCATCACACCTTTTTTTTTTTCCAGTGCTTGAGATGCTACAGAGGAGCTCAGGATTCTGTGTGTGCCTTTGGGAACTGCTCTCCTTCCTGCAGGAAACCTATCAGGCTCCTGGAGCTCAGCAACCTGGGAAAGAGCATGGGAAAAGAAGTCCAGAGGAGGCCACAAAGATGCTCCGAGGGCTGGAGCAGCTCTGCCATGGAACCAGGCTGAGAGAGCAGGGACCACTGTGGGACCTGGGATGGGTGTGTAGCTTCTCAGAGCTCCCTGGGAAGCACCTGATGCCATTATAAATCTCTTCCACCTTCTCCTTGCAGTGCCTGTACCCACTGTCCCTGCTGCCTGTGATTTTGGGCTGTTCTGAATTCCCTGTAATTAGAGCAGCACAAAATTAAAACCTGTGCTAGAGGCTTGGAAGGGAAAGGGAAAAGAACAACAAAAAGGAATTATTGGCTCTAGACAGCCCTGCAAGAACACTGCTCAAGGATTTCAGCAGCAGCCAAGAGTGATCAAAGGTAGGTATCAAATTATACAACCAGATGAAATGGGAACAGGAGTGGCAGGGCCAAGGCCAGCAGCAAACCTAAGCTGCAGGTAAACAAAACCTCATTCATTCTCCCACCACATCCTTCAGATCACACCAAGATATCATAACCATCAAAGAGAGAAGGGTAAACTGTAAAATACCCCAAGGATTCACAGCCCAAGTGACCCCACGTTAGAGCACGTGGGAGATTTGTGTTTGCTACACAAACCACTGTTTGTGACCAGGATTACACAGCTCCAAGCCAACACAACCTCACTGTGTGGTAACCCAAACCTGGATTTAGGATCCATATTGCTTTGCTGGGAGGAGCTTCCTAGAATATTCCAGCCTCAAAATGAAGCTGCTGATCTGGCAAGGCCCAAGCCTGAACGAGCTGAGCTTGTTTGCTACCACTTGAAAATCTATTACATTGACTTACAAAGTGGGTTTTGCCCAAGGAAGTTGCTAATTCAGCCACCTTCAGTTTTCAGCCATTTCTCCTCTGCCTTTCAAATCCTTCACTTGCTGGCGAAACCAAAGGAGCTGTGAGGGCTCTGTGGGATGAGAAGTGGTGACTGCTCATCAGCCTTTGCTGCCACAGAGGAGCAGGGACAAGGATTTAATTAAAACATCTAATGACTATGTGACCTCAGTGAAGTGTCCCATGAAGGACCAGGTCTAGTCCTTGCAGTGAAAATACTGTGGAGAGGAAGGCAGAGCTCTCAGGGCCCTTCTCCAGGCTGAAGCAGCAACAGCCCTGGCATGCAACAAGGCCAGGAGCATTTATTGACAGAAACACACCAATCTGGTGACTTCCCTTCAAAAAAAAAACACTTTCTCACTTACACCTACTCACTTCCATGGCTGACAAGATAAAAAGAAAAGTGTAACAGGATAAAAACCTGTATTCTCCTCAACCTGCCTTCATCTCTGCAGAGATTTCCTTGCAGAAATTCCAAGTTTCAACCTCAGAAATGGCCCCAAACCACAGGGACCCCAAGTCCTCTACGATGCACCTCCCACCCCTGGGTCTCAACACGTGTGGTGGCCCACAAAATAGAGCCCCAGGTACCTTTGTGTGCCTGATGAGAACCAAGATCTGTTAGGCACACATCTTTTCAAATCAGGGAAGGAGAAATATAGACCTTTAAAAGCATCCTGTGATCCAAGAGTGATGCTCAGTGCAGCTCTGACAGCTGAGCAGCCACTGGTGACCCCAGACTTGGCTGCTGCTCCTGCTGCCCCTGCAGAGCTTTTCCTCCCCATCACAGGAGCTCTGAAGCAGGGTGTGACAGTGAAAGGATCAGAGATCCATGGGCTTTGTCTGTGCTCCACAAAGGCAACCTCAGAACACACACTTGTTTCATAACCAGCCTCGGAGCGTTGTCTCAGCCCAGCTACTCTCCACACCTTCAGCACCCTCAGCTCCCTCTCCTCGCTTCAGCCTTCCTCAAACCAAGTGTTCTTTCTCTCCCTCTGAACCAAAGCTTCGTTTGATCAGCTACAATTCCACCCTCTCCAGCTTTCACAGCATCCAAGAGCTGTCCTGTCTCCTCACGGCGCTGATGCCTTCATCTTCCAACCATCCCATCCCTCCTGTTTTGCCACTCTCCTATTTTGAGGCCTTCAAAGCTGATACTCTGCAGAATCAGAAAAAAAAGAGAAAGGCAAAATTTCCATACAAAGCTCTGGAAGAAATCCTTCCCTGTGAGGGTGGTGAGGCACTGGCACAGGTTGTCCATGAAAAGAAGATGCAAAGCTGGGAGAAAAGCTGAAGTTTAAGGGACTGTTTAAATTCACTCAGAAATCATGTCCATTTCTCCACTGTGGGAACTATCGTGACACTCCAGCACATCCTGCTGAGCACACAGGTACAGAACCACCTTTGTTTGCTCAAGAGGTGAAATTTTCCATCACTGGGAGTAAACAATGCTGGGGTGAAATCAGCAGCTGCTAATCCAAGCTGACAAAACAACATTTCCTCTGCTGAAACGTGAAACAAAAAGCACTACAGCTCTGGAACAAACCTCACACAAAGCTGCTGGAACCACCTGATGATCCTGTAATGAAGTATTTACAGGGCAAACCCACTTCTTTCTGAACTCAAACCCTACACAATGGTGTATATTGAGGCCTATTTTGATGCAAACACGAAAGCAGAAATTGAATCTTGTGTGCATAACCAAATGGGCTGAGCACTGTTTGGGTGTTCCTGCACAGCAGCACTGAGGGTTTGGCAATCAGGAAGAACAATGCACTTATAAAACACACCAAAAGGTATTTATAAAAGCATAAATGCCTCCTGTGCAAAGCTCAGCTTTTTAAGCAGAGTGGTCTGAGCTAAAGCTAAGCCCACGTTCTGCAGCAGTGATGCCTTTCCCACAAGATGATGTGGAGTTATTCCTCCTCATCCCCTTATGCAACAACCTGCCCTGGGATTAATTGGGCAGCAGATTTGTCTGGGTTTCCAGAGCAGCAGCAGCAGCAACAGGTCTGGCTCCACGTCATTTATCTCTCTTGTGAAAAAAAAATCCATTAAAAAAAACAACCCAGAAAAGCTTTTAGATGTGTTCTAATCTCTCCCAATACCTTCATTTCCCATTGTTATGGTTCTTGTCTGTATTAGGGACACGATTCCAAAAGCATCTTTTCTGACTGGGAGGAGTGGAGGAAGGGGATAAAGAAATTCTGATGAGGTGTTTCACAAATCCTGAGGAATCACTGAGTGTGAGGAGCTGAAGCAGCACCTGGTGAGGCATCAGGCTCAGTTCACCCAGCAGTGCTGTCAGACACAGCTCTGAGTGAGCCACAGGAGCCTCTTCCACACCAGGGCCTGGACATGACAGACCTGCCAGCTCTGGGACATTCACTCACACCATGGCACACAGCAGGGCCCTAAAGATCTGCTTTAATCAACACCAAGGTACTGAACCAAATCCATATTGGCAGGGAGGATTATTTTCTTTCCTTTGGCCAAAGATCCATTTCAAACCCATTCGGGTGAATTTGTTTTCCTCATTTCATTTAGCTGTAGGATGTTTCTTCTATGTTGACAGGGGGGGAAAAAAAAGTCCATCTCCACCTGCAGCACAAACACTTTGGGCCATCAGCTGCAGCTCAACAAAACCAGTGCCTGGGGGGGATTGTTCTGCCTACTAAAAGAGCTGGGGCTGGAAGAGGAAAGCAGCTCCTTCAGCAATGCATGTGCACAATATGTACTTGGAAATGGCTCAAGAATCATATTTTGGTAACAAACAATATGTTATTTCTTAATGAAGTGCAGGGAAGAGGGATGGGTTACACTACTGCATGGTTTGAGGTGCTAGAACCATTGGTAGGAGGTTTCTGGCAAGACAAGACACATGGAGATGTAGGAACACAGACTGGATGTTGGGGGAAAGGACTGGAGAACGTGCCCCATTGGAGATGAAGGTTTTTCCCTTAGGAAACAGCAGCCCAGGAAGACTTAGTGTATCCTCTGGAGGCCTCTCTGCTCTCAAGTGCACAGGACACCTCTGAGGGCACTTTCCAGGAGGAGGAGGAGGAGGAAAGCCACAGGAAAGGGAAGAGCGATGGCCTGATTTAACTCCACAGGAGGCTTCCTACACCACCTCCTCTCGCTATAGAAACCTCTTAGCTGTGTCTAAAAATTGGAATTCTCACACACCAGAAGTGTAATCGTGACAGATGCTCCATTTTGTGCAGCCCCAGTGTGAAATAAGGACAATTCCTAGCTCTGAGCTCCTGAGAAGCCATGGAGGTTCAGGGCTATTTTTCTGCCTTTTTCAGGGTAGCTGCACTAAAGAAACTTCTGGGGTTCTCCCTTTGTTTAAGCATCTACACAATTATGTGAAATGCAGAGCTATTATCACCTTTTCCCAGCTCTGGTGCTGTGATGACATGTTTACCCCATCCTCTACAAGGCTCAGCAGTCCAACAGCCTGGATGTAAAAATGGGAAAAGATCCGTGGGAAGAGCAAATTGTAAAGGTTCTTCTGCAGGGCTGGTGGGCAGGCAGCAAGCTCACAACAACACCGAGGGGAAAATGTGGGATTTTCTGCATATCTCTGCTGCAATTCCTACCCTGTCAGTGGGGAAGGCAGTTGGGTGTCAAAACAAGATGAAATAAGGGTTTGCCTTGCAAGCAGCACTGGGGAAAATCCATGCTGGAACTGGTCAGTGACTACCACAAGCCAATAAAAATGATATACCATTTTTTTTCCTTCCCTCCATTAAAAAAACTAACCTTACATCCAAACTATCCTGAAATTAATGCAGAAACATCCTGATTTTGACAGGTCTCCAACCAACAAAAACCCTTCAAACATGGGGTTTGGTTTCATTCCAAAAGTTACAGACACACTATTTATCTGTATAAATTTCAGGGACAGTTTGGGGAGCTCCAAAAAAAAAAAACGTAGGTGGGAAATTTTTTTCCCCTTTCAGACAAAGAGTTATGTTGGTTTAATAAAGATAAATGTACATCTGTGGGTACACAGGGACACATTCATCCACCTGCTCCAGCTCTGCGAACGCAGTTGGTTTCCATCTAAGTATGTGCCTGTCAAAACAAATCACAGGGCCAAAAATAATGGATGAAGAATCCCAAAAATGGATAGTAAGAACTGACAGAGCAGGAAAAAAATGTTCAGCATACGTTAGTTACCGTAACTGAATGAGGATCCTCCTTCTCCAGCAGGTTCACTGCTGGAGACACAATCACGGAATCATTAAGGCTGGAAAAGAGCTCCAAGATCACTGAGTCCAACCTGGGACTGATCATCACCTTGACAACTAGACCAGAGCACTGTGCCATGTCCAGTTGTTCCCTGAACACCTCCAGGGTACCACCACCTCCCTGGGCAGCATATTCCAGTATCTAACAACCTTTACCGTGAAGAAATTCCTCCTGAGACTTTGGGGTTTGCCACGTTAGGAGTTTAAGACAGGACTGAAAATGCAGGTGTCCAAATCACATCAAAATTTTGCTTCTCTGAGAGTGTTTTAGGTCAATTTTCTCCTTGTGAAACCTCTGGATAGCCACGGATTGCAAGGCATCAGGGAAAATTCAATGGGAAATGAATTATGCCTTGAAAAAAAACACATTATGCAGCTTGATATCCCCTGAAGGTAGCAGCACTGCCCAGGTGAGTGGGTCCTGGCACTGCTGTGCATCCCAAGGTGCAGAGAGAACCTCCCAGCCAACCTCCACTCCGACATGGACCAGGAATTCAGGACCAGTGTCATGCAGACAGCACGAGAGAGAATTCAATCAGAAGAAATGTGAGCACACTGCAAACACCGTGGCATGAAAACACCTAGAAAGGAGCAAAATCTGCCCTGACACCAACAATTTCAAGCACAACATCCCCCCAAAATTAGCTGCAACAGGAGCTCCAGGGACCTGAATGGCTTTTCCTCAGATAATGGTTGTTTGTGTGTTTGCATTTCTTCTGGTAGCATTGAATTAAAGACCCCAGTCTCAGCGAGAAGCAAATCTCTCCCTCCTCCCTCAGCACACTGAGGTTTTATAATCCCCTCAGATCGAATTTGTGATCATTTTGCAAGCATGGAAGGAAAACCTGATCTCAGTCCCATTGTTCTAACATTTTACAAAACAAACCTCTTGCTCTCGGTAGCATTCTCAACTCACTCCTCAGCTCTTTTATTTCAGCAGGGCTGAGAAATGGGAATTTTCCCACTGCACCCTGATTTTCCACCTTGCAGGAAAAATCCTGCACAGCCCAGCAAAGAGGTGAACAACTCAGATTATGTAAAACTATTGCCACAACAACAACAACAACTAAAAGACAAAACAGCCCAAGCAGCATCACCATTCCTGACAGAACACCCTCCTAGCAATGGCTTCCCTGCCAACCAGGAGCCTCAGAATCCCTTACTGTACATCGATTTTCCTGCACTTAGCAGAAGCCAAGGAATGCCAAACCCAATTCCAATCAACGTCCAGGCACGACAAATTGTCCAAATACTCACAGGGCTTTGTTTGCTCTGCCCATCCCCTGCGTGTGCAGCCCAGCAGAGGAGTCAGCCAGGCTGGGATTCAGGGAGAGCTCTGCCTGGAGAGCAGCATTCCCACACGGATCCTCCTCCAGCATCCCCCTGGCCCTAGCGCTGGCTCCATCCTGCTGCTCCCCACGTCAGGATGATGTTACAGGTGACACCTCCTGCTGCTGATGTCAAACTGCTGCCCAAAAGCACAGCCACTGGCTCCGTGCTGCCTCTAGGAGCATCACCTCTGCATCTTCTGCCTTCCAACGAGGAGGAATTTTGGACACGGATTCTTCTCTCTTCCTCGAGTCGGTACCAGAGCTGCTTTAATTCCTTCCGGAACGCTGCAGCAAATGTAGCCTCTACTCCTCCCTTGGAAGGGGGGGAAAGGAAGGATTTTTACAGTTTCTTGCTCGATTTGCTGTTTTCCTGGAGTGCTGAAAGCAGAGGGCACATAAAGGAGCAGGAGAGGGATGCTCTCCCAGCGTTGGGGAGTAAGGCGAAGGGGCTGGCGATGCAGCTCAGGACCAGAGCTGATGAATGGTGCAGTGCTGCTGTTGGCATGGCAACTGGGAGGGAAAAAAAAAAAAACCCAGCCCCATATAAGGAGCTGTGACATGGATTCTGGGAACAATTTATACGAAAAGGCTGTGAGCCCTTGGATGCTTTAAAGCTGCAGCATCCCCTTCTCCGTGGGGAAAGGTCTCCTGTTCCCACCCAGGCTGTGGGCACAGACCACCAAACACACCATCGTGTCAGAGTTGTGCCAAAACACACCAGAACATCACAATTTTGCTGCCTGTTCAAAGGACTGACATTGAGATTGCTAATTAAGGAATTAACGACGAGCCAAACTGACATCTGTGATAAACAAGGGTCCCAAAGAGCTGCCCTGGCCCCACACAGGTGAGCAGCTCTGTCCTCATGGAGTGAGGCTGAGATGAGCCAAACTGCAGCACCATCAGGTGGCTGAGAGCCTGAGTGGCACTGCCACCACCACAGATCCTGCCACTCCTCCCAGGGACACAAAAACATCCCCAAACTAACCCCTCACCCACTCACTGCTGGGCAAGGAAGGCTGGCAGTGCCCCCAGAGCACCTCCAGGTACAGCCAACTCACACCAGGTGCCACAATGAGCCAAGGAGGGGGAAAACAACCTTGTTTTCCACAATCATCACCAGCTGCTTTTCCCTTAGCATTTGTGCTCGATCAGACAATACACTGTGACAGAACCAAACACTGACACAACACTGTGTTTTGGAGTTTCTGCTCAGCAATTGAAACTTTCACCTTTAGAGATCCTTCCCATCGATGATCCTCTTTTATTTGAGCAACGACAGAATCATCACAGAATGGTTTGGGTTGGAAGGGACTTTAAAAGATCATCTAAAGTTCCACCTCCTGCCCTAGGCAGGGACATCTTCCACCAGCACAGGCTGCTCCAAGCTCCATCCAACCTGGCCTGGAACACTCCCAGGGATGGAGCAGTCACAGCTTCTCTGGGCAACCCAGTGTCTCAGCACCCTCACTCACATCACAGAATCATCCTTAAGGTTGGAAAGGACCTTTAAGATCACTGAGTCAGCCCAGCACCACCTCCACATCCACCACTAAACCATGTCCTCCTCAAGTGCCACGTCCACACGTGCTTTGAATGCTTCCAGGGATGGTGATTCCACCACTTCCCACATCTGCTGGCACAGACAGTTTCCCCTAGCACTCCCAGCAGAGCCTCACCATGTCTCCTGCTCCCACCCAGCTGTGCTGGGCCATGGGTTTGGAGAGTGGTCCCAGGGGCTGTGATCACCAATCTCAGCTCGCTGCCACTCAACGAGAAACAATTAAAGTTTTCAAGTAGAGAGATCTCAGCTTTTTAATCCCCCAATTACAATTAGCATCAAGAACACTGAACCATTTGCTGAAGATTCCCAGAAGGAAGACATGCCAACCCTCAGGGGCTACTCCCAGCACACACAGAGGAGGATGCAGAGGGATGAGGTGACAAAGACCCAGCAGAACACATGACACAGGTGCTGGTGGCACAGCAGGTGTTGTCTGTGGGTTTTCCAGCCCAGATAGATCTGGAGATGTTGAGAACCACCACGGCAGGTCCTCACTGGGAAGAGCAATTCCCCAACCCTGCCCAGCCCTGCTCTCCCCATCCCTGCAGCATCTGCTGAAGGAGTACACAATTTCTCTAGCAAAGAGGCTGCTATTAATGCCTGAACACACGTAGGAATATTCCTCCTCATTCCTGTGACATTTTTCCTCAGGAAAAGTTCCCCCATTCCCAAAGCACAAGGCAAGGATGCTCTCAAAGCAGGAGATTTGCAATGAAACCAGTTCCCCAGGCCCAAGGCTTTGAAGCTGCTGAAGCATCGAGCTCACACTGGGTACAGGAGGAATGAGGCCCCTGAGAATCCAAACCGAAACATCTAGGCCAGGTTTTTGTTAGGAAAACAGGATTTCTCTCCTAAATTCCTCACTGATATTCTCTCCCCTCCTCCCCCCCGTGCACGAGCACTCACACACGTGCTCCTCCTGAAAGAATCCTAAGGCTTGCAATCTGTCAGTCAACAGGAGAAAAATAGCAATAGCCAAGTACAGTGCTGAATAAAATTATCCTGTGCATATAAATGTACAATATGGAAATGAACACTCCTTCCTGAAGAAGAGGAGGAGGAGGAGGAGTGTGGTGCAGCACAAGGCTTTGTGTGAACCCTCTGCACGTGGTGGGTTCCACAGGAGCAGAATAAAGCCCTGGGAGCTGAGTCTTTCAGCCCAAGAGATCTCATTTATTAAGCTAATCCAAGTATTTTTGGCATGGATTCATGAGAGCACTTAGATACATTCATCTCCAAGCACCTCCTGGAAAGTGCTGCTGTCCTCAAGGCAGGTCTCCAGTGCACCTGCATTGCATTTCCATTGCAGCCATGGTTTGAGTCAGCAGCAAAACCCTTGTGAGGTGGAGGAGAATATTTAACCCCACTGTTGCCAAGGCACTTGCTCTTTGTGCAGCAAACACAGAAAATTTTGAAGGGCTAATTTTATTCCAGACACAAAAGAAAATGGTTCCTTCACTTCCTTAGCCTGACAGGGTGGGTTTGCCTTCCTTTTTATTATGCATTTCTTCACATTACACTTGCTAATAAAGCCTATGCTGTTATAAAAATATATATTAACCGGAGGTTGAATGTGCTGATTTAAATGCTCCCAACCAGTGTTAAACAAGAGGTGCCACAGACAGGAGAGAGAGCTGATTACTTATGCTGACTATTACTTCACCCCTTGGAGCCACAATGACCTGAGTTTTTCTTAATCACCAGACTATTCAGCAGGGTGGAAACTGCACCCACATGGAATATTTATCACCCCCTGAATCCAGCCAAGGCTCCAAACCCAGATATCAACATGTAGAGAGTGACCTCAGTTCCTCTGGATAGAAAAACCAACACTCTGTGGAACATGCTGCTGTAGCTTTCTTACCAAAAATGGACATTTTAACTTTTCCATGGATGAAAAGTTGACCTGGGTACCAATCAGTCAAGAACTTATCATAGAATCAGGGAATGCTTTGGGCTGGAAGGAAACTTAAAGACCACCCAGTCCAGGCACCAGGGAATGGCTGGAGCTGTGTCAGGGGAGGGTTAGGTTGGATATCAGGACAAGGCTCTTCCCCCAGAGGTGTTTGGGCACTGGGACAGGGTTAGGTTGGAGATCAGGACAAGGCTCTTCCCCCAGAGGTGTTTGGGCACTGGGACAGGGTTAGGTTGGATATCAGGACAAGGTTCTTCCTCCAGAGGTGTTTGGGCACTGAACAGCTCCCAGGGCAGTGTCACAGCCCCAAGGCTGACAGAGCTCAGGGAGTGTTTGGCCAATGCTCTCAGGCACAGGGTGGGATTTTGGGGTGTCTGTGCAGGGTCTGGAGTTGAACTGTATGATCCTGTGAGTCCCTCCCAACTCAGGATATTCCCTGATTCTTTCTGCTGCTGAGGGACATTTTTACTTTTTAAATCTCTCAGTAGTAAATAAGAGACAGCCAATCAGGAATAGTTGAAGAAAGGTGATAAACACCACGAATAACAAAGAGCAGCAAGCATTGCTTTCCCAGCTCCTTTCCAAGTCACCTTAATGAAAGCAAACAAGTTCCTACAAGGACTGCAGGAGGATGGAAAATAAACACCTTCCTTTTACAATATGAACAGTAAATTAAACCAATAATTTGAAGAATCTGCTCCACCAACGCACACAAACACACTCTGAATCCTAAGTGTATTGGGAGCTCCACTGGAGTCACCAAGATGTGGAGAGCAAAGCATTAGCAGAGGTGAATGTCACAATTCCATCTCTGTCCCTCCTGTCCTCCTCAATTTCTCCTTTCACCATCAGGCAGAGGAAACAAAAGGCACCAAGAGCATCACATGTCCCTTGGTGCACACACAGCTCAGGTTAGATCCAGTAAAAACTCCTGTTGGAGGTTTCTCTCAAACAAGCACATGACACTGGCTGCTTGTTCTTACAGATGGGCACGGAGTGGGGTCAGATTTTAGGCAAGAAATAAGTTTCCCAACACTGTTACCAGCAGAAATACTTCATTTCAGGCTCTTCCATGGATGTTGGACTCCAAGTGCTTTTGAAAATCCAACTCCTCCACCACCTCTAGGTGTTCAAACCACAATCCCAGCAAATCAGATAAACAAAACAATTTAAAAATATACAAGAGCTACAAAAAAAATCAGTTTGTTGCAGGAGTTTATCGTTTCTCTGATGTTTTCTCTCACAATTCAAGATTTAAGCAACAACTTCTTTAACATTACTGTCTTGTCCACTGTGCACAAACCCAATGCAAAGTGGAACTGAAACACAACTCTGCAAGAAATTTCTCTCAAACCAGAGAATATTGGTAAACCAGAGAGATCTTTTCCAGAACAGAAAGATTTCTCTGTCAGCACAAAATCCAACCCAACCCTGGGTTTAACCTGAAGCAGCTTCTGTAATAAACCAGGGAATGACTTGGATACAGAAGCTGTTCAGAGTCTTTTCTTACAGATTTTTTTGCACCAATGGACCTTAAAAGCCCCAGTGAACTTTAGTAAAGTCCTTACCAGTTAACTTCTTCACAGGTTGGAGCCGAACACTGATAGACTGATGTGTGAGTAAGGGGGAGGATGGAAGGGAGCGGGACATGCCCTCCATAATCCGAATGTGCTGCATACCTTCGCTCACTGGGAGAGGAGGAATAGCGTAGTCGGGTTCAAAAGCACAGTCGTTCTCTGTGGAGGTGCCTGAGGGGCAGAAGGAAAAGGAGTTGGTTAGAATAGAGTCGTTGTACAGTTCTGGGCTCTCAGTTCAGGAGGGACATTGAGGGGCTGGAGCAGGTCCAGAGAAGAGCAACGAGGCTGGGGAAGGGACTGAGCACAAGTGCCACGAGGAGAGGCTGAGGGAGCTGGGGGTGTTCAGCCTGGAGAAGAGGAGGCTCAGGGGAGACCTCATCACCCTCTGCAACTCCCTGACAGGAGGTTGGAGTCAGGTGGGGGTTGGTCTCTTCTCCCAGGCAACCAGCAGCAGGACAAGAGGGCACAGACTCAAGCTCTGCCAGGGGAGGGTTAGGTTGGATATTAGGAAGAGATTTTTTACAAAGAGAGTGATCAGACATTGGAATGTGCTGCCCAGGGAGGTGGTGGATTCACCATTCCTAGAGGTTTTCAGGATGAGACTGGATGTGGCACTTAGTGCCATGGTCTAGGAACCATGGTAGGGTTGGACTTCATGACCCTGGAGGTTTTTTCCAACCAGGCTGATCCTATCAAATCCCAGAATCATAGAATTTAAGGGCTGGAATGGACCTTACATATCATCCAGCCCCAATCCTCCCTGCCCTGGGCAGAGACACCTCCCTCACTAGGATCAGGATGCTCAAGGCTCATCCAGCCTGGCCTTGCACACCACCAGGGTCAGGGCAGCCACCACATCCCTGGGCAACCTGTGCCAGTGTCTCACCACCCTTCAAGGATGGGGAGACTTACAACATGAATACAAGGGAAGGAATCCTGCTCCCATCACTCCAAGGCAGGGTGAGCCCCACACAGATCCACCTCTCTGGCTGCTCGTGCTCCTCCTGCACAGTCCTGACACATCCATACTGACACTATCACAGCAAGTTATACTCCTGGCAGAGCATCTCAGCACTCTCCTCTGTGCATTAGGAACAGCAAAACCATAGAAAAGTTCTTTAAATGTTCTTCATTTGTCTTTTAGAGTATTGTAGAGTCACCAGTTTTCAATACAGAGATTAGCCTTTTATTAATAGTGTTTAATTGTGGGTTTCTAATACAAAACTTTCCAGTTGAATTCAATTTTGAGATGAGAACCTTTAGCCTAAAAAAACCAACCACCAAACCTCAAATAAAATGGAAGAATAAAAGCCTCCAAAACTAGCCACCAGAACCAACTCTCCCCTGAGACACACAAAGCCTCTGTGGGGGCTGCACGACTACAGATCCACATGGAAGACACCAAACAGCACGAAAACAAGTGGAGATAGAACAATAAAAGCACACATTGCCCACTGTTGTGATCGATGTCAAAGGCAGATGAAGGGCAAGTGCTCCAGATCATAAAGAGTTGGGAGCTGTAAGGTTCCTCCCACTAGCTGCAGAGATGGAAACCTCAGGGTCAAGGACACCTGGATCTCCACCTCTCATCAGGCAGCTGAACCTAACCCAGACAACTCATAATTCACCTGCAAACCCAACTGAAAGTGTTAGCATTAATATTTCATGGCTGATAATGTGAGGAGGCCACACTGGTGCCACACTGATGTGAGATGCATTTGAGCTTTTAGTGCCTGCTGATGTTTTCCCTCTGTAAAGACATTCCTCATTGGATTTCCACTGGACAGCTGTGCTGTTCTCCATGGCTTGGGAGAATATGTTTGAGAGAGAAAATGTAACTGCTGGACAGAAGGAGACAGACCCAAGTGGGGAGAAGACAAAAGGCCAATGCCTCAGACACATGGCACTCCAGAGGAGATGAGGGATGAGCTTAATTCCAGGTACCCAAAGGACCATATGAACAACCCAACATTGTTTGTGAGCACTGGAAAAGCCCATATTGAACTAACTGTCAAAATCTTGGCCCAGTTCCTGAAGGGCTCTAGGATCAGTAGTGGCTCAAATCCATCCATCCCTGATTCCAGGAACATCTCTCAGTGGTTTTGCATTGTTCTCTACAGGAAACCCAAACCAGCACTGACACACCTCAAACATACACTGGTTTTGGCAGTTCAAAACACAACTCTTCTCTTTGCTTGCTGAACCCTCACACAAGTTCCCTGGGAGCTCAGCCCCTCCTGGCTCCATCAGCCTGGTCAGGCTCTCCAGGAGGATAAGGAACACAAACCACCACTGCTGCCCAAACTGGCATCCAAAAACCAACCTACAAGGGGTTGGTAAAATCCATTTGGTGCTAGGAATGAGAAAAAAAGATCTGCCAATACTGATTGTCAACGAAGCTTTGCAGACACTGTGGTACTTGGGCAGCACCAGTGGCAACACAGGAAGAGAACTGTCCCATTTCACTTGGCTGCTTTATCCAAGGATAACAAACCCCATTAACCCATGGAAAATACCCATGAACATGTGCAGACAGACTGCAGTGATGGACACAAACAAGCCAAAGTCAGAGATAACACCTTTATGGAGCAAAGAGGTTTCTCCTTCCACTTCAGACACTCTGTGCCTACAACTGCATCCCTGGATCCTCGAAGCACCACGATGCTCTTCTAGACAAGTTGCCTTGGGGTATATGTGAAGCTACACATTCCCTGGCTCCTTCCTAATTTTCTTCCAGCTCTATTTGACAATCAGAAAATTTAAAACAATGCCTCTTAAAACAGTAATTAAAAGATCTGATGTGAACAGAACAAGTTGACACTTCACAGGGCTTTAACTTCCAATTTCAGTCCCCCTAGTTCTGATCACAGCTTCAATCACTGCAATCATTTCGCCTGGGCAACACTGGAATTCTGCCAGAAAAAGAACAATGCTCTGGAGAAAATGTCTCCATAATAAGTCATTAGGACACCATGACAACAACAGGCTTGAACCTAAATGAAAAGAAAATTATTGCTGCAATCCCAAAGAGAAAAGAAGTCAATGCACGTAGCACCTACTAGAGCCCAAAAACTGCTGCTCAGTCTCCAGAGTTGTGTGAAAATACAGCATTTGCACAACCCTCCCAAATGAGCAAATGTTTAAAACTAAGTAAACTGCTTCAAAGGACGAGTAAGGCAGCACAGATCTGAGAGCTGCTGCTGTCAGGGACAGAAATCCCCATTACACAGCTCTGTGTGGTGTGAACCACCCACCAAACCTACTCTGAGTGAGGGATACTCCACCAAAGGGTTGGTAGAATCGTTATTTAAATAAGATCAAACCAATTTTTAGTACTCCCTTCCTAGGACCTTTTGCCCTGCTCCTCTGGGGTGAAACAAGCCAAAGCTAAACACGGAACACGAGGCTGCTCAGCCCTCAGGTACACACAGGTCCTTCTCCATCCCATCATGGGTTTGGGGAGGGATAACCTGGGGACTGAGAACCTGACAGCTTCCCCCTTTGTGAGGGAAGGCAAGTGGCCACCAAGTGTTGATTTGGGCTAGTGTGAGCTGAAGAATTCCAGCATCACCAGCTCAGTACAAAGACACCTGAGCTCTGCAGGTAGAGCACCAGGACCTGCCTGGTCTGTGAGCACCTGGAGCACACCAAACTCCCTCAGGTCACACAGTCTGATGAGAAACACGACACGTGGAAGATCCCCAAGGTGAACAAAGAGACAAGTCCCCGAGGCAGAACAACACTCAGGTTTACCTTGCCCAGCTCGGCTCTGACGGGAGTCTACACTTGCCTGTCTTCGGTCTGGTGGCTCCTCGTTCCCTCCATCTGCATGAGAACCAAAACAGCACAAGTAGAACATCATAGTGGACAGGTCAGGCAGATGCAACTTTTCCTTGAGTCCCATCACCTCACACGGAGGAACAGCAGGACAAAAGGTCCCTCTGGCAGATTGGAACTGGGGAAAGCACTGCCCAACTCTGCTGCTCCTTCCAGCTTCTCCCCAGCTCACTGCAGGGAAATCCAGGAGGTCCTTGGGATAGGAGGAGGATTTTAATTGCTCCTACTGACCCCACAGGCTTTGGGATGAACTAGGAACCACAATGTGCATCTTCAATGAAAACTGTGCCTCTTCAATGAGTTCCTTCACTTTGGACTATTTTATCCAAATACTCAGCATTGGAATAAAGAGATCCAGGAAAAAAAAAGAAACTGTGTCCTTTTCAAATTATTTGTCAGCTAAAAACTGGGAAGAACAAAACCACTTTCATTACATCCTCTTGATGCTGTTTAGGAAAGCAGCTCCAGTTCCCAAATCCCAAATCCATCTGGATGAATGCAGAGTGGGACATTGTGGATGAGATCCTACAGTTAATTACAAGCTGGTCCTCATTGATCACCCGACCAGATTAGAAACAATAGATTCACCCATCGATGCTCAGCTCTGCAGGCTGGGAAAAGGCAAACCTCAGGGACAGAAACTGCAGGATGGATTTCAGTGGTTCTCACCCCCTAGAGCAGGGCAAGGGGAAGCTTTTAGAAGCTTTCGAAATACTTTTGCAAGAAGTGAACTCTTAAATAGTTGTTTAAAAGCTCAACAGTCGATTTTAGTATCGATACTGTTTGATGATCCCAAAAGCAGCTGCACTGATGTATTTATATCTCTGGGTGTCTCTGCAGAAGTAATTTGTTGGAGAGACCTGTTAGGTCATAAAGGAATTTCACTTTATCAACTCATATTGCATGTGATTTATGTGCTGCTCGAAGGGAAGTTGTGAACTGCAGCACCAGAGCAGAACTGATAGGGGGGACTAAAAATTTCAGTTTAGCTCCACCCTAAAAAAGCAGGACCTGAGCCCAGGGCCAGGGGAGGGTTTTGCTTTCCTCTTCCAGCCCTCAGTTTCCCTGAAGCAATGCTCAGGCACCTTGAACAGGAGCCAGCAAGGCAATTTTCTGTCCCCTCTGCATCACTCCCTGCTGACACAGCAGCTGCATGTGAAGGTCAGGCACCACAGCAACCCAGAATCCCAATTCCATCCCAACTGCTCCCACCCCAACAAGCAGCTGCCAGGGAGGCCACAGACCACGACACCTTCCTGCTCCCTTTTCTATTCTGGTTGCCAGAAGGATGTGACACTGTAAACACAACTGCAACTGGGATGTGCTCCTGGAAGTCTTTATTAGCCTAGAGAGTCTCTTTTGGGATTACTGAACTGAGTCTTCCTGGCTGCATGAGAGAGCATGGACAGATCCTCATCCCTGGATGGAATACCCAGTGCTGGTTTGGACACTGCTCTGCACACAGATATCATCATTATCACCATCACTAAAGGCTCCTGACTCTGAGCCCACACAGACAACCTCTAACTCATGGAGAAAACACAAAACCCCTTTGTGCTTGAATTACATACAATCCTGATAACATCCACCCCAAGTGCTCATCAGGGCTCTGCCACCCACCAACACCCTGACTTAGTTCTGCCTGATTTTAGGCAGTTGTTAGCATTCACTTTAGCAGTAGATAATATTTATAGACATGACCTACTATGTGGACAATAGTTTGAGGACAGTATCAGTCGCAGAGTTCAATCAACTCAGTTGCTCTAACGATTGTCAGTGTGGTGAAACACCAGATTTATTGACAACCCCTCCAATGCAACAGCTAAAACAGGTCACCAGCAGCAAATCGGGTGTGAAATCATGGCTAGAGCTCTCAGCTGCCCGTGCTAATTGAAAGTAAAGATCAGCACAGGCCGAGACAACCTGGTTGAGGAGCTTCTGCACAAGTTGTCATGAGAAACAGAAAACACTTATTTTTTGCAAATGCCATGAGAAGTGAATAATCCAGTAAATATTGACTCAGTAATCCACATTCTCTTGCCATGAGAAGGAGGAAATCTTTTGTGATTTCTTTACTATAAAAAAAAATACTCTGTGTGAAGAAAGTTCATGATGCCTCACACGCTTATTTTAATTTCCATAAGATGCAGATCAGCATCCAGTATCCCTCCAGCTGGGATGTTGGAGACTGGAGTCAGAAATCAGGCACAGAAGTGGAGAGTAAATAGTTAGGGTTGCTAATTCTTTCTCTGAGCTACAGAGAGATTAAGGAATCTCCAGGATCATGGGCAGTCCCAGCCCCAGCAGAGCAGCCTCCCCTTCCCCCCTGCCCCCATCCCACCAGCTCTCCACTAAAACTGCCACAACAAATCCTCCCCAACACACACAGCCACAGCATCCTTTGAACTGACCACTCTGCCTGGGAAAGAAAAACCCTGAGGTTTTCAGCATTCCTGAACAAATCCATCACATAAAGCCCAGCGCGGCAAGGAGCACGAGGGAGGCTACAAACAGGAATCAGATGTATCTGCACCAGCACATCTGGTGCCAGCAGATCCCACAGCATCTCTGATCTGATGTCAGCAGATCCCACAGCACCTCTGACCTGGTGCCAGCAGATCCCACAGCACCTCTGACCTGATGCCAGCAGATCCCACAGCACCTTGGGCAGCACCTCCTGCCAGGTGATGCCGACAATGCCAAAGCCGAGTTTGGTATAAAATGAAGTGCCAGCAGCCCAATATTCCTGTTTCCCTGTTTAATCCAGGCAGTGTGTGTAAAAGCCAAACCTCTCCCTGGATCTCTCTCTGACAAAGCAGCTCCAAGGCAGAAGCAGCAGAGCAGGGTGAGGCTGCTCCTCCTCGCACGATGGGAATCTGCGGCACGAACCCACTGCACCCCAGCAGGGCACAACGCTCAGCTCCACTGCCCCAGCTGATCAACCAACCCTAGCAGATCAAATTCACCTCTGGAGAAAGCAGAAGACTCACACAAAACCCATCCAGGCGTGAGGAACCGATCCCAACTCCAGCCCAGCACAGCATCCCTGCGGGAGGACAGCTCTGCACGCAGCGGCAGGAGAGGTGGCTCCCAAAACACAGACAAAGGCACACACAAAAAAAGACAAAATCCAAAAAAAATAACTGAATCAGACAGCTCCAGGGGTGGGAGCTGGTGGGAATGGCCCCAGAACTGCTGGCATTGAGGTCTGAGCCCGGTGAGAGCCGCAGCGATGCCGGCGCAGGAGAGAGAGCTGCAAATCTTGTTCTCAGCATTCCCAGATGGATTCCAGCCTGGTAAGGAATGACACGTGCCAAATGATCTGCCTGCTGCTCTCCCAAGGGTGAGCTGTGCCTGGAAAGGGGAGAAGTAACTCCACCCAGAGCAGGAGGGGAGAGGGGACACAGTCTGGGACTGGAAAGAGGTGTTTAAAAAATAAAAAAAAAAAATCCTTCCTGATTGTTTAGTTTGTGCTAAAATTCAGCCTGTTATAAAGGTGATGTTGATACTGTTTAGGGAGAAATTTGCAATTTATCCACAGGGCATGGAAAGCACAGTCAAGGAGAAGACATTGATCTCAGGTGAAATATCTCCTTCACTACCCAGTTCAGAGCAGCTGGTAATTCACCATTTAGCAAAACTTCATTACTGCACCACTTTGCATTTCACTTTGCACCTCTTAGCTTTGTTCTGACAAGCAGATGAAGACCTTTTGTTCCCAAACCATGAGACAGGCAGCAGATAAATGAGGTTAGCAGGTAATGAGGTATGTCCACAGACTGTTAACCTGGACCTTCTTCCCCCCTGAATTTTTCTTTCTTTAAAGCAACCTGCAGCACCACCAATCTCCCTAAGCCCACAGGGTCATTCCCCAGCATTTCTCCTTCCCAACTGACAGGCTCTTCATTACCAAATCAGCATTATATCATACTACAAAAATGTAACCAAGGAACACACCTTGGAATCCAAACCTCAGCACCTGCAGCACAGACACTCCTGCTGCACCTTGATCTAACACCTGAATTTGCAGTTGGGAGTTACTCAGAGTTATCTAACAGCAAACTTGGTTAAAGATGTTAAGATTTGGGAAGAATCAGCCAGTGGGAGAAGTCACTCTGAAGTAATTAACACTAGGACACTGTCTACCTCCATCTGTAGAGTATAAAAGACTTGTAGGCTCTAATGGGGCTGTCTGGAACCTTCAGCAACCACAAGCATTTGAAGCTTAAAATAAAAAAGCAGGACAGATATACTAATTATTCTGATTGGCTATGTTCAAACGTAATTAAAGCCAATTAACACTTTGTACCACATCTTCCTTTCTGTAACTGCTACCACAAGACTTACCTATTTTCCTAGGGCAAATTTTGCCTTTGCATTTATGCGTTTCCCTCTAATTAAAAGTTCAAACAGCGTTTTTAGAACAGCTCAGTGGTCATCTATCCTAAAATTAACTAAGAAATTAGTGCAAGGGACTGAAGCTCAAAATAGTTGAGCCTTCTGCCAGGCATCCTGCTGCCAGCACTCAGCCAGCCCTGCACAGAGAGGGAAAGGGAACAGAGAGGGAATTTTTAGGGATTCAAAGTCCTATGGCATAGGGAAAAGGCCCCAAAATCAAACCCATAACTGACACATGGAAAATATCATTCTGGCCTTGGTTGAACCCATGGGAATCCAAATGTCATCTGAGCTCTTCCTCTGGGAATTACCTGGAGCACTGCAGCCCTCAGACCAGGAGATGCTCATCACACTGGGGACACCAGGGGATGGAGGGAAGGGGCAAGGTCAGCCCAACAGGCATGGCCAGGGCATGGAATGCTCCACAGGGCATGGCCAGATCCTGCCACTGCCTCCAACTCCTCTGGAAAGAAAGGGGAGGGGTGGGGTGGTCTCTTCTCCCAGGTAACAAGGGATAAGATGAGGGGAAACAGCCTCAAGGTGTGCCAGGGGAGCTTCAGGTTGGACACCAGAGAAAATGTCTTCACTGAAAGAGTGAAGTGTCCAAGACCAGGTTGGATGGAGCTTGGAGCAACCTGGGCTAGTGGAAAGTGTCCCTGTCCATGGCAGAGGGTGAACTGGATCATCTTTAAAGGTTTTCCCAACCCAACCCATGCTGGGATTCTGCTCTCTGCCTGCCCAGGAGGAACCCTGACCATGCCATGTCACTGCAGCACCAGCCTGAGCTGCTGCTCTGCAGAGCCCAGACATAAATCTCACTAATTAATACAATTACAGAAGCTCTTTCGAGTAATTTTTTTTGATTTATCAAGCAGGAATCACAATCAATCCAGCCCTAGTGCATTACCCCTGATGGCTTATAAACATTTTTTGCCAATTAAAATGATGTTGGGCATAACTCACATCCTGGAAGGTAAGAAACATTCCCTTCTCTTCCATCATTGCTAAAGGAGGAGGAAACAGTCCCAGACAAGGACAAAAACAGGGCTGGAGGGAAAGAAAACAATTTTAGAAACAAAAGGACTTGTCTTGCATCGATATTTCAGCAGATTCTGCCACGTAAGCTCCGTTTGAGAGAGCATTTTGTCAAGTAAGAAAGCTGTTCCTCAAAGAACTGCAAGTCATGGAGCACAGATCGATATCCAGCCTGTCAGCCAAGGGAAAGGGAGGTTACCCTGCTCACATCCTGCCACCAATATGCTCAGCATCAAAAAATTCCTCCCTTAGAGAGAACAAAGCTACGGATAAAGATCCTTCCTGGGAGAGAAAATGGCATCGGAAACGATTGAGAAGTTATTTATAAGGTGAATAATCAATAGCCAGAATGAAAATTGGTTTCAAATGGCAAATTATAAACCCATTGCCTCTTTAGACCTGCTGCCCACACTCCTGTGGATACAGCTCAGAACTCCAGTGGCTTTCTGGGCTGTGATTCTATGACATGTCACTTTTGTGCTGATTTATGTCATTAAATACATTTGTAATCCTGCTGTGCCCAAGCTCCAGAGTGACTTTATATATTTGCTTGATCTGCCTTTGCTATCACCACCTAATTAGCTGTTCTGTTGCCCCACACCTGGATGAGGTGTAAATTACCTGCTAAAAACCCACAAACCCGTGTATACCTAGCTTTGTTTGGCAATTGCAATTTGAGACTGTGGAGCATTTAATCTTAACGAGGCCAAGTTTTGCATAGCATTACATTATGTAAAATAATTACACTTTCAAAAAATTACTGCTCTACAGAAACCTGTTAGTGCTCAAATTATGCTGTTTCTGTAGACAAACTTTGAAGTTTATTAATGAAAGTTTGCAGTGAAACAGCTGTTCTGCTGATTAAATAAATTAGGACTAAGTTTTTCTGGGGTTTCCCTAAGCAGCAGCTATTAAAGAGAGAGACAGACTGGTGGTGCAAAAATCATCAGGTGAGTTTAGGTTAGGCATTGGGAAGGAATTGTCTCCTGGGAGGGTGTTAAGGTGCTGGCACAGGTTGGACAGAGAAGCTGTGGCTGCTCCATCCCTGGGAGTGTTCTAGGCCAGGTTGGATGGGGCTTGGAGCAACTTGGGCTAAAGGAAGATGTTCCTGCCCATGGTAGGGGGTGGAACTGGATGATCTTTAGGGTCCTTCCAACCCAAACCAGTCTGGGATTCCATGAAATGCAGAAAGATGTGCAGCACATTACACAAACATGTGAAATTATAAGGAGAACATGAAGGAGGGAGAAGAAGAAGAAGGATGGAGAAGAAGAAGAAGGAGGAGGGAGAAGAGGAAGACCCTGCAGCCTCCAGAAGAGAGAAGAGAGAAAACCACTCCCCAAACAAAAAAGAAGCCCCAAACAAGTGTCCCAATTTCCCATTCCTGCCCCAAGCAAAGCTCCACCCATGATGGCAGTGTCAGGCATCAGCTCTCCCAGGCTGTGGGTGTTATCAGAGCTGGACACCACCAGCCAACCCCAAAAGGTCAAGAATCAAAAATGTAAATGCCTCAAGAGAGGCTGATGGATATTTAGGCTTAGCCATGAAGGCTGAAAGAAGATTGGCTAGAGCAGCAATAAAGTCGAAAGGTTTCCGGCAACGATGGAGCAGAACTGAAAAGGAGAGAAACTTCACCTGAATACAAAATGAGCAAATCATATGTCAGAGTCTTTGGGCTTTATGGGCAGGTACAAATTCATCTGATTATTGAATTCTCCTCAGGCTCTCACAGATCCAACTGCTTTAAAAGCAAGAACACATCCTATCTCAAGTGCTTTGCTCTCCCTAATAGAAACATTAGGAAAGCCTGTACCTCACTCTCCCTGATCTACAGAGGATTGCAAAGCTAATGCCAACAATTATTTGTTTTCTGAGAGGCAATTTTCCAGCCTCTTACAAAGAGAGGGCAAGGCAGAGCTGGGCAAGGAGCCAGCCCATGCAACCAGCACATCAGGATCAGGAAAGACATTTTCCTACTGGGCAACTGAGTGATAATTTTACATAGATCTATGTGTAGGTGTATAAATACTCACCTATATGTCTATACCTACAGACATACAGCCAGGTTTTGTCTTCAGAACTACTTATCTCCTGTTTTAAGACAGGAGACCCATCAGATGACCCAACCTGACCTGCAGCATGGAAGCTCCACAGTGCATTCATTTCTGTTTGAGTGAAGCTCTCTGCTCCTCTGCCACCAAAACCCACTTCCACTCAATTATTCAGCCTTAAAGCCCTGTGCCTTTCCTCAGCACTCCCCATTCCCTCTGCAGCTGCTGCTCTATGTCCCTGTAGGGCATAGAGTGGTCATAGACAAGTTAGTGGTTAGACTTGATGATCCTCCAACCTTGATGAGCCTACGTCTTCATCAGGGCATTGCACAGCACATTGGCAGCTCCCTCATCCAAGAGCCTTCCCTCCCTTCCATCCCAGGCCTGACATTTCATTCCCTAGACCCTGCAGCCTCCTGTGGCTTCCCATACCCCCTAGTTTTACCCCCCTTTTGACACCAGCCCTGCAGCACAGCACACTGACCTCACCCCTGTCCTGCAGAAAAACCCACCTTGGCTCTCCTCCTGCTTCAGCCTGTCCTACTCATCATCATATTACCCTTTCCAGCTCAGTATCAAACTGGGAACATGACCTTTTTGCCAGCACTGCTGCCCAGACCATGATTTCCTGATTTATAAGCACACACACATCCCTCTGTGTACGACCCTGAACCTGATTAGCTGCTATTAACTATCCCACTGAGGGGATGATCAAACAGTGCTCACCCCTCACCTGCCCCTGCATCCTGCACTCTGAGCCTCTGAAAACTGTGATTTTTCAAATCAAATCCACACACAACTCCATGTGATCCACGTCAGGCTTTGCATTCATTCTGACAGAGACTCTTTAACCTCAGACTGCTGCTCACATATCATTTGAAGTATCTTTTTTTAACCAAACTTAAAAGCCCCAAGCTGCTCCAGTGACCAAAAAAAAAAAAATCCTGCATTTATGGAGAACTACAAATCCATCCACTTCTGGAGGTGTTTTGCATGCAGGTACTTTATGACACTGGCAGGAGCTGCTGCTGAGCTGCCTTCCCACAACTCCAGCACCCTGTCCTGGGTTAAGGACAGTCTGGCACTGCAGGGAATGTGCCAAAGTGGAGGAAAGTGAAAAAAAAAAACCAAAACAGAGCTGTAAACTGCTAACAACTTGCACTACAGTGATCATTTGAGTAACACTACAACCACCACAGAAAGGCAACTGTGCACATGAATAAAAGCAGGCAGAGCATCCCCCCTAATTCCCTCATCCTGCTGGGTAAACAAGGATGTTTAACTAGGAACAGGCTGAATGGGAAACTCAACTTTGGGAAAACAAACAGGGAGACCTGGTAAAGGCTCATGAGCCCCCAACCAGCAAAATCAGCTGGGTGAGGGGGCAGAGGGAGAGTTTTCCACATATCTCTGAGCTCCCTCGTGCTGTCTCTAAGCTGTTTATACACAGGCTTTAAACACAGATGCTGCCAAATAAACCCTTTCCTTTTCCACAGTCCTTTCATGGGGTTTCTGAATTTAAACAGCATTGAACAATCCAAAGTGAAGCAGCTCCCACTGTAAAACATGAGCACGTTGTGCTCCTAATGCAGCTCACCCACTTCATGGGCTTTGTGGACATTAGTGGCAAACAGCTGGGAAAAATCTCCAGTAAATAATATGGCCCCAAATAAGGCCACACTTGCTGCTCTCCCAGGATCAGGAGAAAAAACCCAATCCTTTTAATGGAACTAAACTGCTTATGCAGTAACACACCCTGTAATCCAACTGCATCCCTGCACTGATACAGCCCAACTGCTCACCCGGGAGAGCTCAATTCCGGGGAGATAAGGCCTCCCACACCTAATCCCCACAGCGACATTTATGGACAAAACAGCAGCCCAGGGTTGTCTGACAAGTTGAGGTATTTGCATAACACTCATGACCTCATGCACTCCACAGCACAGCTCCCAGCACACCTCCCTCCCTCCTCTGCATCCACACCCC
>NW_008662459.1:0-8220 GCF_000695815.1 Acanthisitta chloris
AATAAAATAAAATAAAATAAAATAAATTTTTTCACTCTGGTATGAAATTACATATCAGAAGTGTATCTAGATAGAGTAGTTCCAATTGAGACAATCATATTCTTAAATTTTAATATTTCCTGTACATTGATATAATATATAATTCTTTAAGTTATTTGATGCTCTGTCTGTAGGACAGAACTGTTTTGAACAAGAAGAAAATGAAATTAAATTGATAATTTTGAAAAGTTTCTATGAAGGTACAATTTGCAATATTTCCAGCCAGTTCCAAAGACACAGTACTTGAGAAATGTTCACAGAGATTTTTAATACAAAGCTGAGATTTCATGCAATCTTTGACAAAGTCATTAGTTTAAATCAGTTATGATTGTTCTGGATAATCTGGTGTGTTGAGATCATCTAAGTATCTCCTGTATAATAACAGTGTCGCTAGCTGCCTTACTTTTATTTATGAACCAGTTTGTAACTGGTGAGTTCAATAACTATGAAGGAATAGATGGCTTAGTACTCAGTAACATATCTTCTTGTCATCCAACATACCTTTAGTCATGTGGGAAAAAAATAATCCAGTTTGCCAGCTGGTATTTTTTATTTTCATGGCCCACTGCCAAATGATTGTCATTTCCTCAGTCACAGTGGAATGAGAAACAAGCTCTTGCTGCATATACGTATCTGCTTCTATTTGTACTTTGCCCCAGGAATAAACTAATTGCTGCTGTAAAACACTGTTTGCACCTTACCCAGAATTCCTCTATGAACCCTGGGAGAGAGGGATGTAAAATTATGCCAGCTGGCCTTTTGGCTTTGTCTAGACAATTAATAGGTTGCTGCCAATTAGCTGTTCACACTGGAACAGTTAAGAAAGAAAAAGTCTACTGACATGTAAATTAGATTCAACATCTATTACTCATCCCGGTCATTCATTGCTTCATGAATCTTAGGCACTATAGTTGGAAAAGCATCAACATGTCTTGTCATCTGTCTCTCTGCCGATGCAGGTTTAGTTGGTATTATATGGTGCTGTCTAGCCTAGTGAAGTTTCAAATTATATCTTTTCTAATTCTTTTTCTTTGGTATTAAATCAAGAATTCAGCAGATTCTTGTTCTCTAAGTTTTTGTTGGTTTATTTTTTTTTTATTTCTTCACAGTCAGCCTAAATGTTACCTCTGTTCATTTATTCTCTTGTGCCAAAACACTCCTCCTTCATGGCTTTACTTTTTTTCCCTTTCCATCTGCTGCCCTTTACACTAACACAAGTTTCTGTATTCCATTAAGTGGTGCAGTTGCACTCACCCTTTCCCGTATTGCCAAAAAATTTACACATTCTTTCACCAATACATATGCATATACTGTCAGTCACAAAAGAAATTTATGTAATTTCCAAAAACAAGTTTTACATATAAATACCTTCACTTTTATTAACTATTGTTGCTCAGCTGAATTCATGAACTTAACATGTGACTGTATTCTAAGTTACCAGATTTATTTTAATTTTAATAGAAGATCTAACTTTCAGTAGATTAAATAATAAATTTGACTTCTAATTTGTGAAATGGGAAATGGAGATCACACCCTCACAGATAAGGTATCACCAGAATGATCAGCCATTTGATGCCATGTAATGCATTAGTAAAGACTCTGAAATATTTAGCTCATCCTGATACTAGGATCCCAACTGGTTCCCATTCCTGGTTTTATGTAAAGTTCTAAATGTCTAAAATCACATTGTGAAGTTTTCTTATGTTGAGCTGACTGTCAGGTGCTCAGTAAATAAGAAATATTCTACTGCTGTCACAATTACAACAGCAAGAGTGGAAACACTTGAGTGGTAGGAAACAACCACTTAGTATTTCTGATTTGGTTGACAAAACATTCCCCAGAGACTTAGCACCTTGCAAGCAGTGATTGCACAGGTTAATCAATACAAATTCTTTCTGACTGTTTTAGGTATTTTTAGAAGGAAGAAAAAGAAAGACATTTTGTAGGGTAATCAATTTTATTACAACTACTTTAGACGGACAGGAAGGCTGGTGTTTCACAGAGGATTGTGTTATTTCAAATCTATAATTCTCAGAAGGCCAAGACAGCTACTAAGCATCCATCTAAAATATTAGGTGCAAATCTGATTATGTTTTTCAAGAAAGATGAATTCAGTTTGAAACAAGTCAAGAAAAGGTCTTTCAGTCTAATCAAGGTAATTGGCAGTCTCTATTAAAACTTGCGAAGCCTGACATGACAATCTAGCATTATGGAGCTAAAGAAGAGAATAAATCTTTTCAGTATGTCTAGGAAGGAAGGATAGGATGAACATCAGGTAGTGAGAAATGGTAATGGATATTCTTCACACCAGAATATACAGAAACAAGTTATAAGTAAATTTATGCTTGAAATTAAAGGGAAATATTAACTGACGGTAGTTAGTTAGCTGAAAAGAACAATGGGAGCCTAATAACCTTGTGAACAGTGTTCACAAGTGATTTGGGAACAACTGGGGTCCAGAAGGAGGAACTGTATATAAGGTTGCAAATAGTCCTACCAAGTGGTAAAGGCTAACTGCCTGCAAGATAAATCACAGAATCACAGGACTATTGAGGTTCAGAGGGATGTCTGGAGCTCATCTGGTCTAATGAGCCTGCTCAAGCAGATTTTGTCAGAGAGTGTTGCCCTGGACCATACCTGGCTTTTGAAGATTTCAAAAGACAGAGACTCCACAAACTCTTTGGGCAACATTTTCCCATGATCAGTCACCCCCACAGTAAAAAAAGTGTTCCCTTATGTTCACCTAACTGTGCTTCAGTTTGTGTAGTCTTTTCTGGTTATGGGATACCATTGGAGGGAACCTGTCTCCACCTTCTTTATACCCTGCCTTCAGCTATCTATCCACATTCATTAGACCCTTCCAAAGCAAGAGATACCATATGAACTGATGAACTTTGACTAATAAGTCACTGTGCTTTGCAAAAAATAAATAAATATTTCAAAGCTTGAGTTTCTGACATCCTAAACCCTTAATACTAGCTGCTTTGTTTTACTTCTTTTTAAAAAAAATTTTGTGATAGCAAAGATGGTTTTCCCTCTAGTGCAGTCCTAAAATGCTCTTGCATTCTTTCACAGCAGCTGGAAGACAACTTCTTTTGAAATACCAACCAAGTAAACTTGAGGATAAATAACTGCTCATCTCAAAGTTCTGTGTAAGCATAGGAAGTCTTAGCATATGCAGATTTTCTCAGCATTGAATTGCCAGTATTCTGATTATCTGGCTATAAATGGTAGCTGCTCGGTCAGCACAGTGATGCCTTGTGCTCTGCACACTGCTGTAACACTGCAAAACATTTTTGCCACATCTGAGGTACTATACAGAGTTTGCAATTTCAGATAGTTGATCACATTCACTTGTTTAAATCAGTAATTTATGCCTCTATCTAAACACAATAATCTAACAAGATGCTTTATGACCCCCTGTTTTTTAATATAGCCTGTTTTAATATGAAATTTCTAAATTGATGTTCTTACAGCTTTTGTTCTCTGGGAAAATTTTCTTTAGATATACACTTTTGCTTAGCAAAAACTTAATGAACTTATCATTCTCAAATATACCATTTGTGATTAAAATTTAGGATTTGAGATTGTTTTCCTGTGTTCACATAGTCAAATCATAGAAAGATTAACTAACTTTCTTTATCCTTGAAACATTGTTAGAATAAAGTTTGTGCCACTCTGCATTTTTGTCTATATATCCCATGAAACGTCAGATACACATATTGTCAGCAATGGCACTTTAAAACAGGCTGAATCAAAACCTGATTACTATAGCAAACTGTTTTTGGATGGAGTTAGCTCACTTCTTATGAAACACAAGCAATAAGAAAAGTGATAAAATACTAAGTGCATTTGAAGCTCCATAAATGCATTTTATGACTGACCTGAGAAAGCATAAAGTAGGGGATGAGAATTAGGCTATTGTAAATCTTAAATCTAAAAAATAGAAGAAAATTTTTTAGTTCCCTGTATTTAGTCTTATTATTTTGTGGTACTTGGTAATAATTATACACTGAAATTACTGTTTTCCTTAGAAACAAATAGACTTTGATGGAGTTCTCATTATTTCATGCTATAGGTTTATATCATAAATATAGAAAACATTATACATGAGGAAAATAACTTTGACTATTACTAATGAAATGTGAAATACATTGAGTAAAAAGAAAGACAAGTTTGAAATTGAGTTAGGCAGAATTTTGAATCAGAAAGATTATGTTCAGCTGCATTGATATATATATATATATAGAGAGAGAGAGAGAGAGAGAGAGAGAGAGACATATATTACACAATTGTACATAAATTTCATTATAAAAACACACACCCATAATAGAGAACTTGTCTTAGATGTTCCTATACACACCCCACACTTTCCAAAAAGCAAGGTAATACAATGCCTATATTATCCCAAAATTAAATTAACACATCGCTCTCCTAAAGTAACTTGTTAAATTCTTAATTTTCACTAGCAACATTTAGCAGTAAATAAAATTGATTTAATATCATTTTCTTTTGCAGATGTGTTCTGGCAGTTGTTTTTTCCCAGGTCAACAATCTATATAGAAAAGTAAATTTTCAAAAATATAAGATGCCTCTTCATTTTTATATAAACAATGTGTTCAAACACTTGATTCCTAGTCACTGTTTTGGAGTGGAAAACCTATTAACTTTATTACTAGTGTTTTTGTATTGAAAAAAACCTAAAAATTATATGGCTATATAGACGTACATGTCTGCATACACATATGTATACTTAAATATTATTATATATGTGTATATATACCCACATGATATACAGATACATGTATACAAATGTAAATATATAAGGTTACATATGCAATTATATATGAACATATCTATGTGCACAAATATATCTCTATCTTTATGAATTTTTGTGTGTGTGTTTATGAATGAATGCATGCATGCATACATACACACATACATACATACATATGTATGTATGTATCTGTCTGTCTGTCTGTCTACCTAATCTATCTCATTTCTTAGGATCCTAGGGCAAGGAAATGAGGATGTGCTCACTATGAAAGGGAACAGGCTTTGATGCCTGGGAGAGTTCATCTGAGTTGAATGATCATATGATATAAGCAGCATACAACTTGCAGTAAAATTTCTGTTTCCTTCTTCTAGCTATAGTTCTGATGTGCACAGTTGTGTCTGGATGCTTTTATTCCAATTTTGTGTGTGTTTACAAAGCATGTTTGTAAAACTGCCTTGACAAATACTTGTTCTAAAATCTCTCATGAAGTCATTCTATTTGTATTCCACTTTTTTCCTCTTCAAATAATATAATTATTCTGTGGCCTGTTGAATCACAGCTCTAGTTTCAGTTCAATGGCACCCTTAAAAGTTAGGAAAATATAATTACTCTTTGCAAATAAGACTAATATCACTATGACTCTCACTATGACTCAATGATTTACACACACAAAAAAAAGTACTTAAAAGGGACTGGTTCCATACTTTGTCATGTAATGCTCTAGTTTTCTGTTCAATGTGGACAACATAGCCACCTGTTAGAATATAGAAGTTTTCTGCCACCAGAATGATCAATCCCTTCTATTACATTATTAACCCTTACTACTTCCTCCTTCATACTTCTTGATCAGAAATAAGATACTCGATTAAAAATTTATAGTCATAGAAGCCTCTAAGATGTGCATCTTCTGTTACATAAAACATAGCTACACTTTTCCAATAAATTTACACTCTATTCATTTCTTGATACAAAATGTCTCTTCTTCATGCCAGATAATCCAGATTTGGAGTCAAATATTTGGTGATTCTTACTCTGTAATTTAAAAAAACTGCAGGCAGGTACCTCACACAGAAAACCTGTTTCTTCTTAGTGCCTCCAGATGTGAAACACCATGTTCCTTGCTCTTACTGCACTACTCTATTGAGAAAGAGTGCTCTTGCAGAAACATTTGTTGTGAGCATTGTCAGAGTTATAACTTCAGTTGTTCCATAAGAAGGAAATAATCATGGCTGTTATTACTGACATAGACAAAGGAATTGAGTGAAACCTTAGCATGTTTGGAGATGACACCAAACTGAGCAGTGTGGTAGACAAACCTAAAGGATGGAATGCTACCCAGAGGGACCTGGACCAGCCCAAGATGTGGACCCATGGGAACTTCAAGCTGTTCAACAAGACCAAATGCTAAGTGCTTCATCTGGGTAAGGGCAGCCTCCAGTATGAATACAAGCTGGGGGTGAGCAGATTGATAGCATAAAGACTTGGGAGTGCTTGTGGATGAGAGGCTGGACATGATCCAGCAACATCCAGCAGTGAGAGCCTCCTGCAGGAGGCTCTGACAGCTGACCAGGGGTTGGACTGTGCTCGTTGGCAAGAGATTTAAATTGCCCCAGGGAGCTCAAGTGACCCAGAGCGCTGAGAGCAGGAGTGGGCAAATAGGGGCACGTTAGTGAGGGTAGTTAGCATGGCAGTTAGGAAGGGTGCAGACGCACACCCTCCGTGCAAGATGCAGCTGTTCAGGTCACTGGCTGCACAGAGTGCCTCAGTCTGGCACTAGTTTCAGAGGAGAGTGTGAGTCACTCACGATATGAGCAGGTGAATGATTTGCTGTGCCTGGTGGCAATGCCCAAGGAAGAAGTAGAAAGGTTAAGAAGCATTAGGGGCAGTGAAAGGGAAATAAACTGTCGGAGTAGCACCTTTACGATCCCAAAAGATGTTCAGCCGGAGACAGTGAACTGCCCCTCCTGCCATCAGGCAGAGGGAGCAAACCAAGTAGATGGGGGGGGAATGGAAACAAGTCCCTGATGGAAGAGGTCAAGGAATCTCCTCCTGACCCCCATCACATCCCCAATTGCCCTTAAAGAGCAGGTATGAGGCTCTGGACCCAGAGAGGCAGGCAGAGGATACTCATAAGGATGATCCAGCTGGAGGGTCTCCAGCTTACACCTCATCTAAATGAATTAGAACCCCAACTACAAAGAAAAAAAGAAGGGAAGTTGTATTAGGCAACTCCCTTCTGAAGGGAACTGAAGGCCCTATATGCTGACCAGACCCATCCCACAGGGAAGTGCTGCCTACCCAGGGCTCTAGTAAGGGACATCAGCAGGAGACTCCCAGAGCTCCTTTGGCCCTCTGATTACTACACACTGCTAGTAGTCCAGGCTGGCAGTGATGATATCAATGCAAAAGGCATCAGAGTAATTAAAAAGAACTTCAAGACACTGGGCAGACTGGTTAATGGGACAGGAGCACAGGTGGTGTTTGCCTCAGTTCCTGTAATAGAAGAGATGGATGAGGAGAGGAGGAGGAAAACCCACCTTATAAATAGGTGTCTAAAGTACTGGTGCTACCAGCAGAAGTTTGGCTTTTTTGACCATGGGGGACATTCTGTGTTGCCAAGCCTGCTAGAGTCAGATAGGCTTCATCTCTCTAGCAGGGACAAAAGAACTATCACCCATAAGTTGACAGGACTGATCAAGAGGGCTTTAAACTAGGTTTGAAGGGGGGTGAGGTGGAAACCAGGCTTCCTAGAGATGAGTGTCAGGGTGGGAAGCCAGAGGTAGGAGTTAAATCATCAGCCTAGCTGAAGTGCATGTCCACTAACGCACACAATGTGGATAACAAACATGAGGAGCTGGAGGCCATTGTGCAGCAGGAAAGTCACTAAAAACACGGGAGCTGAAAACCATCGTGCAGCAGAAAAGCTACGATGTAGTCACCGTCACAGAAATGTGATGGCATGAATCACATGACTGGAGTGTTGTCATGAATGATTACAATCTCTTTAGAAGTGACAGGTAAGGTAGGAGGGGTGGAGGGGTGGTTCTATATGTCAGAAACTCTCTTGATTCTGTAGAGCTTGAGGTCAGTAACAACAAGGTTGAGTGCCTGTGGGTCAGAATCAGGGGGAAGACCAACAAGGCTGACATCTTGGTGGGAGTCTGTTACAGACCACCCAATCAGGATGATGAGGGTGATGATTTTTTAACCTGCTGGATGTCTGCTGGAAATTTAATACAGCAGAGAAAAGGCAGTCTAAGATGTTCCTCAAGTGCATAGAGGACAATTTTCTACTTCAGCTGGTAGATGAGGTAGATGAGCCTAGGTCTCCTGATGCGATGGCTCTTCACCTGTCACCTTACCTTGCTTTTGTTTGGAAACAGAGAAGGACTGGTGGGAGATGT
>NW_008662460.1:0-468 GCF_000695815.1 Acanthisitta chloris
GAAGAAGCTCTGAGCAGTTTGCTGTGCTGGAGCTGGCAGCAGCCTCAGTGCTGCTGTCCGTGGGGACAGGCCTGGGAGGGAATGGAGGGCTCCTGCCATCCCAGAGCACACCCACCGCTCCTGCGCTCTGCCACCTCCTTGCTGGAGGCCGTGGTCACTCAGGAGGGAGCAGCTTGTCATTGCCTTTCCCTCTCCCCAGTTTACAGCCTCAGCACTTCCCCAGGACCCCAATGGGTTTCTCCATGAGGATCCCTCGTGGCCCAGAGGAGGCCACGAGGGTGATTGGAGGCTGTTGCGAGGGCTGGAGCACCTCTGCCATGGGCAAAGGCTGTGAGAGTTGGGGATACTCAGCTTGGAGAAGGTTCCAGGGTGACCTTAGAGACCCTTGCAGTGCCTAAAGGGGCTCCGAGAGAGCTGGAGAGGAGCTTTACCCAGGGGCCGGCAGGGAGACGACAAAGCAGATTGGCC
>NW_008662460.1:683-1503 GCF_000695815.1 Acanthisitta chloris
GTCTGAAAGTGTTCCCAAGGAGGCTTATTGGAGCTGGAATTACTGAGCTGGGGCAGGCTGGAAAACATTAGGACCAACTGCCTCAGGAACAACCATGCAATCTGAGTGTGCTCGTTCTCTTGTTCTTCCAAGATGCTCAAGGGCTTGGACTGAGCCAGTGGTTCACTTCCCAAATGCTTCCCCAGTGGGGATGTCTCCTGAGACCCCCCGAGGTGAGTACAACAGTGCTGAGCTGGCTCAGAACCATTTTTAAAGAGGACTTAGGAAAGACAGCTGCAGGAACCCTGGAAGGGAGAAGCTGCTCTGCCATGGGTCTCCTGTCTGTCCCTGTGGGGCGTCATGTCTCTGTGCCTGTTTCCATAGCCCCATTTTATCCCAGAGGAGACTTCTTTGCTTGCTCGGCCTAACAACAGCTGTGACAGTCACTATGTGGAACTCTAGCAGGAGCCTGAGCTCAGGTGGCACTATTTAATTTCATTGGCATCACAGTGATCAATGTCCTAAGCACAAACTGTGCTCAATGTAGAACTGGATTTCCTGCACTGAACTGATTCTGAAATTGGCTCTCCATGAACCGACATCCCTTCTTGTTTGGATCAGAAGAGGTATCTCAGGCGGTACTTTGGAATGGGAGGGAACACCTGAGTAACAGCTTGGTGTGGGCTTGCAGGGAGTGACAGCATGGCCAGCACTGTCTGCGCTGGCAATTCCCGGCGTGCAGAGTCTGGCAGCTTCCTCCCAGCTCTGAGACCCATTCGTGCACTGCATTCCTTTGGATCGGTTCAGGAAGCACTGGCAAAGAGGCGAGAGGTGACACAGG
>NW_008662461.1:0-13400 GCF_000695815.1 Acanthisitta chloris
AAAAAAAAAAGAGGACAGTAGAGATAATTTGGTTTCCCTCTGCTTTCAACCCGTGCACATAGCTATGCTCTGAATTAGACATTCTTGCAATGAATGCAGAGGTGGTTAAATCCAACATTCTCAAACCTTGTCCATCTCTTGAAAGGGTGAGTTAAAAGACTTGACATTTGATTCTCTGGCTAGGAAAGGTTCATAGTACCAGTGTAACCTCCAGAGCAAAAACTGCAGAAATATTGAATAAGCATTATTATTACAGTTTTCTTCCACTGTAGCAATAACTATCAGATATGGTTTATTCCTCAGGAGCATTAAAACCTGTAATTGTTGACTTCTCTTTCTCTCTCTTAAGATTCGAAGAGCAGTTTTATTTTTCCTCTTCCTCCCAGTAGGACTCGTGGTCTAAAGGCATATTTTTATTGACTTTTTTTCAGGTGCATTACTAGCTTAAACAGCCATTTCTGTCCTACTCACTTCAGGTTCTTGCTCCTGTCTCTGCATCTTTCCTTCTTGCCACATCCTCCAAATTGAGTTTTCAGGGCAGCAGTGATAACCTTGCACTGCTCTGCACAGGAGTCACAACTCTATAATAAGATTCTGTATAGAGAACCATGCTGCTGGCAAAGAAGACCTGTGAACCCAATACTGTCTTTATCTGGTGACTCTTACTGCCGCTATCTCTGTAGATGCTGGTCAATATCAACTTGGTCTGTGATTCATATTAATTTGTTTTGGTTTTAATGCCATTTTCGATTTGCCATTTGGCTAGAAAACCTTCATGGCTAATACAGGGCAGGCAGTGAGAAAATGTGGCCAAAATCAGGGAGCAGATTAAAGTTGTCTTTTTTGGTAGTATGAGGCGTTAGGTCAGCATATGGATATCTTAAAAATGCACTATGCAAACTCCCTCATGGCTTTTTGCTGGCTGCTTAGAATCATGGAGTGGTTTGGGCTGGAAAGCACCTTCAAGATCATCTACTTTCAACACCCGTGCCAAGGGGCAGGGACACCTTCCACTAGACCAGGTTGCTCAAAGCCCATCCAACCTGACCTTGAACACTTCCCTGGGATGTCTCCATCATCTGTAGTCATGTATAGCCCAGTTGATTTTTGGCCAAGTGAATGAAAGAGCAAAGGGCGAGGATGGGATTTAAAGAAAAAAAAAGAAAAAAAACAACAAACAAACCAACCTCTTGCAAAGAAGCGAGGATGGGATTTAAAGAAAAAAAGAAAAAAACCAACAAACAAACCAACCTCTTGCAAAGAAAAATGCTGGCAATGCAGGAAAAAAATTGAGAAAAAAAGGCTAGTCTTTAGTGCTCCATTCATATCACATCCAGCCACACAGTCACTCATCCTGTGTTTAACATTATTCCCTGCAAGATATAAATGATCCTATCACACAGGCAACCAGCCAGATGATCTCTACCCTAATCAAATATTCTGATTTTTAGTGCCTCTGGATCTGAGGACTATTTGTCCTTGTGGGTGTGCTAAAAAAATGCAAAAACTTCCTGCGTGTACAGGGAGTCACTGTGCATTCACAGCTTCAGTTGTAGGCATATGAAAACCTGCCATGGAAATGTAAGAAAAGCCATTTAAATGCATCAAATTATAAGCAGTTAATCCTGTTCCTAAGTGGCAGATTTTTCTGCTTCACAACACTAATCTCTACTTTTTAAAAAACCTAATTTGACTATTTGTAACATGAAATGTTTAGACTTGGTGTATTATGCAGCTTTTCCTAAAAGAACCAAACTGCTTGCTACAATTCTTGGAGTGTCAGTATATGTCAAAAATGAAATAATTTTCTCTTTCTTGTACATACAGTAGTAAAATTGTGACAATGTGATTTAATATTTTTTGTGAACTTGAATCCTCATTAATGCTTTAAAAGTCAGGTTATTGTGAATAATTAGAAAAATTCCCTAATCTTTTCAAGTCAAATTTTAAAGTATTCTTGAGAATTCCCAGTGTGCAATTAGGCCACTGCTCATTATCTGTGCTTTCTGGGAAATTTATTCCTAATTAATGTGAATAAATGTAAAAATAAAGAATAAACTTAACTTCTAATGAGGCTCTACCTGTATGTTCCTAACTTGCTGTTTCCTTTCATTTTGACTGAAGGGAATGTATCTTTAGGGATAAATATGCAGGCAAAAAACTCAAAACCATAATGGGAAAAACATTTAACTGCAAAACATTAAAAAAAGAAGGGATTGTTTTCATTTGCTTGTTAGAGATTTTACAAATTCCTACAAATAGCAGTATAATTTAACAAGATGTGTTTTTGAGGCTTTATTAGAGTTTACAGAAAGATTAGCTTTACTATTATGATAATGTAAACCAAAGCTTTATCTACTGTACCTACAGTATGATTGTTTTTAAACAGACACTCACTGTCTTGCAGCTATATTAACATTTACATCATAATCTCACTTTTCCATTGTTTCCTTTCTGTCTAGAAATGTGAACACTATTTTTTAAGCCAAGGAGTGTAACTCTGTGTCCTGAGAACAGATTCCTTTCTTTCATGTTTAACCCAACAGATTCAGCTACAATGTTTGATTTTGATGCCCAAAAGAATGAAAAAGTAGTTGGAAAAGAGTTGTCTATATTTGCTTCTGAGGCTGGAGCAGAATAACTCAGCAAGAAAATCCCTGAAATATCCAGAATATGTTTTTTCTGGACTCTTCTGTGTTTCTGACATTTGTGTGTCTCAGATGATGTTGAAGAACCCTTTGAGTCCAAAGACATGATGTTAAAGTTAGAACTAACTATACTATTGAAATTTGTTTACAAACTTTGAATTTGCAGAGCTAAAAATTTGTGCAGATAAAGGCAAATAAAGGATTTCCTTTGCCTGCTGTATAAGCACAGCTGCCAAAGTGTCCAGTCAAAGTACCTCTCATGAGCATGCTGGCCATACTTCGTGGGAGTACCGCATGTTCTGTCCAGTTTGATCCTCAGCAGAGGCTGTACTGTAATCTGGCCTCTCTGTTGGTTCTGTAGTGTAGAAAGGTGCTGCACTGGCAGCCAGAATGTAGGGATTAATGAAAATAATAACTATAAATATGGCTGTGGGCAAGAACAAAGGAATTGTATAAAAACAATCGGATAAATACCTGAAGGCATGAGTATATAATGACATACAGTGTAAGAGGAACAATAATTTTCTCCTTGTGTAAGGTGGTTTCAGAGAATATTCTTCTTACCTAGTGGCACTGTACATCATTTTTATTCTATCTGACATCAACTGGGAAGTAGCCAAAATCACTAGGTATTTCTGGAAAAAAAAAAAGTCAAAACAGTAAGGAAGGTGCTTGAACGTTTTAACCAACCAAAAGCCATTAGTGAGAAACACCAGATAACCATAGGCTCTCTTAGATGTGTGGGAACTTGGGCTTTTTTCCTGGTCCAGGCTTTTATCAAATTATTGGCTACAAAAGGAGCCCTCAGGAGTGATCTGGGAGTGAGGTCTGGAACAGAGATTAACAATGCCAATGAAAGTAGGCAGCTTTTAAATATGTTATGAATATTAGTAAAAGTTTTATGAATCATGCTGTACTTTAGGCTGACTTTTTCATCCGCAGAACAAAATGTAGTCAAATTTTATTCACATAACTCCTTCTGGTATAAGCTGTCACATGAGTCAGGAATAGGAATTTTTATAAGAACTCACTCAAATAAATTGATATTTGAACCTACCCCTACAACACGAAGGAGATGAGATAGATAAAGTGACTTCCTATATTTGGGATTAATAGTTTCTCAGGAATTGATTCATATGATGAGAAAAAAAGACAGAAGGAGAGAGCTCTGTAGAGGACGATCAGTCTGTCCTTGTAACATTGTATAATTATTGTGAAACATATTTTAATTTCTGTTTTGTAATGTGTTTAGGTTTTGTGTGTACCGAATAAAAAAGAAATCTTCTGTCAATAATGAACACTAACCATAAGTCACAGCTATAACAAGTGTATTAAATGTCACAGTTATGGGGTGCTACTTGTAAATATGTACTATGTGTCTCCTCCAGGAAAGCTAAAATTGGCAACTAGAGGCTTGAGCAAAGGGCAGGGGGAAATATTCCTTGCTGCTCTTCTCTTATAATTAAAATTTTTATAGTTTGTTTACTCATATAGCACTGAATATAACTGTGGTACCTGTCAAAACAAGTCAATCATTATATCAGTCAAAGTATTTTATATTACTTATGTACCTTTCCTCCCTGCAACTGGAATTAATTAGAAACCTGAATTGGACTTTATTATTCCAAGTTTGACAATTTCATTGGAAGGTTCATCACTATGATACTGTTCTGCCTTTTGGAGAAACACAGAGACTGTATAGATAGGAGCTCTGTAAGTTTAAGTAATTCAAACAATAAACCAACACTAAGATGCATCTTTTATATCTGAGTGTTGTAGAAGTGGCTGGCCCTTGAAAAGACAGAAGCCCCAGTTTGGGTTTTTGGGCCTTGTCCTGTTGCTCAGAGGAGCATGGTCGATGTGTCATGTCCCACAGAACAATCAGGCTGGGAGCGTCAGGAAAGGTCCTCAGTGGGGCTGGTTGTTGTGTGGGTCCTTTCTGGTTTTGTTGCCTGAAACAGTTTCTTAAAATCTCAATTCATACAGTGTTCTGGAGCAAACCTGTTCATTTCACACCTGTAGAAAGTTATTGTGGCAAAAAAGCAATGAGACACTGTACTGGAAGGGAGAGTGATACTTATTCATGAACTCTCCGAATAAGCTAATCAGTTATGATTTTTTTTCATATATTTCATTCACTCTTCATTTCATCCACATCTTACAAGACCCAGGCTGCATGTGCTGAGATGGTCTGTCTCACTTGTGCGTGACACAAAGTACATGGTACATCGAACCTCTACGACATTTCTTGACATTTTCTTGATTGACAGCTTTTGGAGAGATAATTTATACCCTCTAGGAGTCCACTGTTATTATGGGATGGCCCTTTACATTGAATACTCCCTTCTTCGGTCTGGTGAAGACAGGATGACTTCTCTTTGCCTGTTTTTCTTCACTTTATAAACACACATCTTTATCGACATGATAAATATATGATGAATTTGTTCTTTCTACTAGTGCTTACCTTCCCATCCCCATTCAGATTTCATTTATTCCTAGCCTAATATTTCTCTTATGAGTCCTATACATGTTGTGTCTTCACCAAGTTACTCTATGTTCACGGGTCAGTTATGAGGCAAGGTATACTTAGGAATAAGGAATTCTACATTTTATGTCACCAGAACACACTGTTTTGGTTAACTACCTGCAAATCAAACACTTCTTAATTATATTTTAAAGTTATGACTTAAATGCTGTTATCTTTGGCTTCCCCAGTATTGGGAACTAAAATCTTTGTTATGTTTACTGATTTAAAATAAACTTGGTTCTCTGTGCAGGATAGTAGCAAAATGCAACATCCGTTTTGCATAAAGAGTGAGTTTCTTTAATTTCACTTCTAATTAGAAAGCTGATATCATCTGGCTGCAGTTGGTCTTTTAGGCTCTCTCTTTGGTTACTGCAAAGTGTTATGCCTACAGTGTAATTTATTCGGTGTGTCTCAAACAGTGATTTTTTTATTATCATATCGAGGGAACTTTTCTGGACTAATTATAGGGGGAACCTCCAAGCCTAGCTTTTACCAGAAAAGTGATTATAACATACTATTTTACTAATATAGTGATGTGTTGAAAACATGTATCCAGTGCAGCAAATAATGCAAAATAGATGTAAATAGTCACAGGATATTTTTTCTGAAATAGCTATGATTAAGACTTGGGGAGCTCTTGAATTTTTTTGGCTGCAACTTGTTTTTATGGCTTCATTACCCTGTCAAATATTTTGTTTTGCTTACTAATAACCCAGGGAAAAGATATGACTAAATATCTTTGACATGTTACTGTCAGCATTTTTTCTGCAATTTCCAGTTTTGATCAAATAGCTCTTTTTCCTGTCCTTTTTCCTCTTTCTGATAGCAGTAATGTCTCCTGTTTCACTGGAATATTACACATGGTATTATTCACAGGCTCAATGATCAGCATTTGTGGAACCCAAAGGCAGGTGAATTTTACAAATACGTATCCAGTGGAAATGGAAGGAAATAAAGTATGACTCATCTTCCCTAGTTTACACATTGACTCAATCATATATGGGCCTATCCTCTTCAGTGATTTTGAACAAAGCTGAGTTTGACTTGGATATATACCAGTATTAAATTCAGTTCTCTTTCCTTTTTCCTGTTGGAGTAGTCTTCTCTTCTTCACAGAACCACAGAAACACAGAATGGTTTGGGTTGGAAGGGACCTTTAAGGATCACCTAGTTCAACCCCATCATTTACTAGAACAGATTGCTCAAAGCCCTGTGTAGCCTGTACCTCAACACATCCAGGGATAGGGCATCCACAGCTTCTCTAGGCAACCCGTTCCAGTGCCTCATCACCATCATTATAAAACATTTCTTCCTCAACAACTTTCTAAATTTACCCTCCATCTAATTCCTGTCCAAGCTGAGCTGTTGCTGTGAAGCAAATCGCACATCAGCAAAATAGGGAGCATGTTCTGATGGTAATGTTTTCCTAACCACAGGAGTCAATAAGAAAATGTTCTACAATTAAATAGGATTTTTTATTTTATCTTTTTTAATTTAATGAAAAAATGAAAAAGGCCATTTAGAAAACATATCTTGCACTGTTGTTCCCAAATGTTTGAATGATTCTCTGTTTTTAAAACTGAGTAAGAATCTGATACGAGACTAACCTGATGTCGCTAGTGAGGAGGGATGTACACCAGGGTTGTGCAAATCGATTTGAAGTCTTAAAACTAAACAGAAACCTTCAGTCTAAATGAAGTTGAAACTCAACTCAGGTTGTGAACTTTCATTGCACTGATCTTCCCACCCACCTCTTCCCACATCCAGCCCCCAGCCTTTCAGAAACCAGGAGTGTGATTCATCTCATCTCTTTCAGATGTCTCTTTGGGATGAGATGAATCATACTTTAAAACCTCTTAACAAATTTTCATTTATCGTACAGGTAGCATAACTTGTTAGCATAGTTGTCTGATGTCATTTGGCCATATGAATCCTACCCAGAGGTTTTATTCTAGTATAGTTCCTACTGCCCTAGCAATTAGCAGAAGTCATTTAAGTAAAATTAAATGATCATTGCTTCGTTCCCCATTCTTCTCAAGAAGAAATCTTTTAAAGAAGTATGATCAGGCACTGAAAGTAAATCATTGATAGGAAAGACAGGGAAAATCTCTCTTCTTCAGTTTTCTTTCCTACGCACTCTCTGTTTGCTCTCCCCCCCCCCCCCCCCAATGTTTCCCCCTGTTTTGTTCTGCTCTTTTACACCTTTTTATACTCAGTGCTGGGGTTTTGGATCCCAAAGGCAGACTCTGCTTACAAACACGATGTAGCCCCATGCATTGTGGCACATCTGCATTTTATGTGGATTGAAGAAGTAGGAAAAGTTACTCCTTTGACCACTGTAAGCTTCACTTTTGTAATGGAAGCAGCCTGTGTTACTGCCCTTTTGTTTTACTGTTTCCTACATCCGTTGTGATGCACAACATGATGCAACCATTCAAAAAACAGCAAACTAAGCACCCCACTCAGCTCTGCAGAAAATGGAAGGGATTATCTTGGCTACTCTTTGCTTATATTGCAGCAAAACCAGGCTGAATTAGGGCCCACTTTGTGCAAAATGCAAGAGCAGCTGTGCTTGCCCGTTACAAGCACACAGTGTTAATAAAGGGGAGAGAAGAGGATCAAAGCATACCATAACCTAATCTTCCCAAGGTCATGCCCTAGGTGAGCAGTGGAGCTGAAGAAAGCTCTCTGGCTGCAGTCTAGCTCATTCATTTTCTCCCATCATCATTCTGGAACACTCCCAGTTCTTCACTTTACTGGTAGAAGCCCATACAGATGGAGTGTGGGTCAAAATTATTATAATTATGGCACTAAGAAACATTATTCAGTCATTATTCCTTGTCCACAACTGATGTTTTAAAGAAAAAATCCATTCTTGACGTTTTCTTAGAATATCCTTTTGTGTCTTGTTAGTAGTCCCAGGGTAATGAACAAATTCTTCCATGCTGAAGATTTCATAATCTTTTTATCCTTGTAGTTGTCCTGGCAGTAGCACATAAATAGTAACAGTGATCACCCGTTTTAGCTGGAAATCAAATGAAGCTTTATTTTAATTACCCCATACTTCTGAATTAACTTCATGCGTATTGTTAATAGTCATTTTAATTAATTAAGTAGGGTTTCAATTAGAGATATAAATTCAGAGGTTTCTTTTTGTAATTTACTGGTTTGTCACTATCCATTAACTAGTCCATTATGCTATCTGACCTCACATCTTTTTGAAGCTAAAATAGTGATAAAATGAAAATAATGTGAGCAAAAAAATATATTTAGAAATATTTAATGCACTCAACCCCCCCTTATCTCTGTACTCATACAGCTGCTAAGAAAACCTGTTTGCATTAAATATACCAACCCTTAATTTTTATTGCCCAGGCAGTCTGGCTGTTGAGTTGGCGATAAAATGCCAAATCCCAGGCAACTCATTTTTTACTCTTGCATTTTACTGCTCAAGTTGCAGCTATTACCAACATGTTTCTTTTAAGAATGAGTGAACAGAGTAGATTTCATAAATATAACTAGTGACTATTCTTTAAGTAGTTATAACTGTTTTTCTGTACAGCTGAGAGAGAAATCCCTGGTTGGAGCAATAATCTAGACAGGTTATTACCAGTAACAGCTTATTTGTTCAGCTGGAAGTTCCCATTACCTATATGATCTATGAAGAATTAGCTGTATGAATTAGATTTTATGGAAATATAGCACAGTAGTTTCTGTCTTTTCTCTGACTGGGAGATAAAAACGCTGTTATAAATGAAAGCAATGATTTGTCTGTTTATGTGTCAGAGGATAAGAACAATGGGAAAAGAAGATAACTCTTTTTTTCTTCTCCCAACAGCTATTTACTTTCCCTTCCTTTTCTCAAATCATATTGGCATGTATTATTGATGTTATTTCAAAGTTTGGCTGTTTGAGTGTTTATCTAGGAATTTCACAAATCACTGTACAGAATTTATATATGTACACAAGTCTATTGCTTTCTTATTTCATGTATCCATAGCCAGAGATATTTGTGTCCTAGAAAGAAACCCCATGATTTAAATCCAAACACCTACACAATTTCCCTTTTGCTTTAACTGACCCTCCACTGTGGTACTTCATGAAGTTGCAAACCCTGCAGTAGATTTTTCCAAGTATTTTTCAATTTGTGTGAACAATCAGAATGCATTTCATTTCGTTCTGATAGATGGTGATGTATTTTATACCAATATTTAACAAAATGAACTCCAAGCTTCAGAGTTTTATTACTAGTCATGGCAAGTTGGGCCATATCTTCTTGACCTGGGCTGCACTGGCCCCCAGGAGCAGGGAGTGTAGAGAATAACCACTGGTTCAATAATTTTTGTCTCTACCTTCCTGTAATTGTACATGATAATGAATTTCTTTAATTTAGTTCTGTTCCTGACCTTTCAGGGAAAGTCAAAGAGTGTTGACCCCACTTATGTTAATAGTATTTCTGTAAAAAATACTGTAATTGTACAGTATATATGCTACTCTTCCACAGTGTTATATATTGTTTTGCTGATATTTTGTTTACAATATCTTCCTCAGGTCTGGGATTCAGTATTGCAGGAGGGGTGGGAAACCAACACATCCCTGGGGACAACAGCATTTATGTCACCAAGATTATTGATGGGGGAGCTGCACAAAAAGATGGGAGATTGCAGGTTGGAGATAGACTTCTTATGGTAAGTATGACAAATTTAAATCACATTTTATTTGGCTGAAAACTGTTTCATATAAGGACTTTCATACATATTTCACACATCTTTCTGGAAGTAACCAACAACAACTGCCATAACAAGTACGAGTTATATTTCCATCACCTTAATTTTTCCCATTTTTTATATATTTCTGAGACTGCGGTTAAAAAAAGCAATACTCTGGAAAACCAACATTTTATGAAGTGAAGGCAAAGGATTATATTGCTTTGACAAACCTATAACTGAGAAGAGAATATACACATATTCTCTCATGCACCTCAGCGATAAGTTAAAACAAACCATAAAGCTTTAAAAGAAGATTTAGACAAACTGTTTTTTATGGCAGTACTGATTCTACTGTTTCCTTTAAGCAGATTGAAATATCTGAAAATATGCCACTAAAGTCTCAGGTGTAGGCACTCTCAGTAGACTGCTACCTCCATTTCAGTATATGTAGGAATGCTTTGTGTTTATGTTTCATACAGATGTTAAAAATCCCAAAACATTACCCAGCTTTTTCCTTGAGGAAGTGTATTCTTCTAATGCATCTCATGTCAGGAGATTCTTCCTGCTATTTGCAGTGCTGGCACATTGTTCCTTGTAGGTAATTCTTTCCGACTCGGAGAGTTTGTTGAGGGGGAAATCCTGATCGTGGTGAATCAGCAGAAGTTAATCTATGTCAAGTTGTATTCATGCCAATGCATTTGCATAGATTTCAGCAGGTGCAGAAATATTTTTTGAGTAAGTGTCATTAAAAAATGTGTACTTCAGTAGCTCTCTTTTGTGACATGGTATATAAGCAGTAAAAAATTGCCAAAAAATTGTTTTCTTTATTTGACTCAGGATACTGTGTTCTAGTCACATAGGCAGATGACCATTCCCTTCATATAGGGTATTAAATGGAACTGGAAATGTACTTAGTTGTTGGGTTGGTGGCTCTTTGGCTTTTTTTAAATTAATCCAAGTGGATAGATAAAACAGTTTACGGATTAAATGGTGCTATCAAGATCAAAGCAAAATGAAACTAGAACTTTAAATTTCTTTGGCATTTTTTCTTTGCAGATTCTCGGTACAGTAAAATCCAAGTCACTTTTGGATAATGAGGTTTTGGCTTATTTTGCTGTAGAAATGTGTATTTGTGTTTGCCAGATTTGCTCCTTAGTTATCTTGCACCTTGTAGGAAATCTGCTTGTGTTCAACTGGTTGGCTTTTTTTTTAATGAGAATTCCTTCAGGTTTTTATATTTATTTTTTTTTATTACTTTGTTCTTTATTTCTTCCAATTCACTCAAAGTAGTAAAAAATATGTAAGAAAAATACATACTAAAAGAACCCCAGCCAACCAGACCCATATTCACTCTCTCCAGTGTATTTTAATCAGTGAATTCAAATAGAAATATGATTATTTTATACTCCATTATGTATATATTAATTCTTCACAGATCTTAATGGGATTAGTCTATTAAACATCTCAGCCTTGAACCTGTGCTTCACTGCAGTCAGATATAGATGTTTCTTTGTTGTGACAAGTTTATATTTCTGAATCTGACTTCTGAAAATGACCAGAGGTCATTCACAGCTTGTTAAATGACTTTGTTCTGGTTTCTTTAAGTCTGGATCAGTTCTTAGTGTCCTCTCCTTTTACTACTGCACATAAAATCAGCAAAAAGAATCAGTCAAAATATTGCTCTCCACTCATTATGTATTTCCAGACCAAGCTTTTCATTATTGCATGAGAAAATACTAGCCAACTTATGTGTATACCTTAAGCATGACATTGTTGGAGATATATTTACAGGATCAAAATCTGTTGCTAAAATTCATGCAGATTAAGCCTGGATCTCACCAATGAAACATCCTGGTTTCTTTTTAACTTCTGTACCTTCAATAATTTTCTATCCTAATTTGTGAATTGTCTGTCAGTTCATGGCATTAGCTTCATGTTCTTTTATGAATAGTGAGTGAAAGAATGAATCTCTTTATTTTGGCAATGTATCAACACAGCATTACCCTTGTCATCTATACAGTCCTACTTCTACTTCACTGGTTTCTTATTGATTTTACATTTGAACAGTTCATCTTTTTTATTTTTTTCTTCCCAGTAATGCATCCTTTCTTGATCTTTTTTTGCCCATTATTTCTCTACAAAAATTACTGGAATTTGTCATCCTTCTGGAATTTTCAGCAGCTGCTGGGGACCTTGTTTCTTTTTTGTAACTGTATTCAGATAAGTTTGTGTGAAATGCTTTCAGATCCCAAAGAACATGCAAATCAAATTAATTCAAATTTAAGGTGTAAGAAAAGTGATGCTACAAAATCAAAACTAATATTGAAATGCAAAACAATAAGATGCTACCTGAGAATTTTGCTGCTTCATTACCCTACTGTTATTAAATGCAGATTGCTAATAGTGTGTTAGGCACTCAGAAGATGTATTATGTAAATACTGAGCATTGTGGTTATTGGGAAATCTCTACAAGGCCATGTTATGCAGTTGTCTTTCTATGGCACTGAGCCTGCACTTAAGACTTATTATCCTGAGCGCTTGCACAGGAAAATGCTCCATTGTAGGATAATCCTGAGGTGCCCGTTAAGAAAATTACTGGAGAAAGCATGAGTGCTTAAGCCAAAAACTGAGTGGTTTTTCTAGGTGTATATGAAAGGAAAAGACCAGAGCTCAACTCTGAAGACAGACAGCTAGGAGAGAAATAGTCCCTTGCTGTGTTCTGATGGCAATGCCTATGGTAATGTCTGCTACTGCTGGTGGTAATGCCTGCAGCAAGAATACCACTGAACTGGGTGTCTCAGCTAGGTTGCTTCTCTTTGTGCTGGAAGGGAGCACAAGAAAATCACATACAGAGCACCATAGGCCAACATGGTAATTCTGGGTCAGCTATAGGGCCAGGCCAAGTTGCTCAGGATTTTATCCAATTAAATCTTAAAAGTCTCCAAGTATAGAGCCTGTGGAGCCTCTCTGGGGAACCTGATCCACTGCTCATTTGTCCTCCTGAGGAAAATACTTTTTCTTATAACCTGTTTGACCCTTCCTTTCTTGTTTCAACATATACCCACCGTCTCTCATCCTGCTACCACATACCACTCTGTAAAGCTTAGCTCTGTCTTGGTGATCTTCCCATAAGCACTGGGGGTTTGTTATTAGTTGTCTCCAGAGGAACCCCTTCTCTAGGCTGAAAGTGCCCAGCTTCCCCAGCTTCTCTTCACCAGGCCAGTGCTCCAATCACAACCATCCCAGTGGCACACCTCTCAATTTACCTCCTTTAGTTATTTTTCCTACAGTGCAAGAACCAAAACTGAACACAGTTTCTAGCTACAGTCTAATGAGTGGCAACTATTAGTTCTCCAGGCTCTGCTTCTGTTCATACAGCCCAGGATACTGTTGACCTCTTTGCTGCCAGGACACACAGCTGGCTCATGCCCAGTTTGCTGCCCATTAGGAGCCCCAAGCACTTTTCCACAGAGCTGCTGCCAGGCTGCCAGTACCCAGCCTGTGCTATTGATGGGG
>NW_008662461.1:13458-21108 GCF_000695815.1 Acanthisitta chloris
CTTCTTCCAGTCTATGGCAGTCCTGCCTTCAAGTATCTCACAGTGAAGTGTCACCTGCAAACATGATAAGAATGCACTTCTCACCTCTTCAAGGTCATTGTTAATGATGATCAGGAAAAGCTGAAAAATATTTATCTTTTATAGGTATTAGTTTTTCTAAAATACATCTTGTACAGCAAAATACCCATGCATGTTTGGGTCATGTCCTGTGGCTTCTTGGCCCATGTAGTCACAGAGATCAATCTTTTGTGGGGCTATTTATGCTTGTAGGAAAAGTGATTGTACATAATTACAGATTAAATTTAATTCTGTTTTCATGATGAAAACAGGAGGAAAAGACAGGAGTCACTTTCCTTTTCAGAAATTTAGACTTGCTTTCTATCCAATTCTGTGCAGAAACAAGTATGCTACTGTCTGATGGTTTCAAAGGACTGAGGTGGGGTTATGATTGTGCAGTTGTTGATGTGCTCCTTACAGGATCCCCTACCAGTATCCATTTCTTTCAGACTGTATATAAATGCAGGATCGTGTTTGTGTTAAAGTAATCAGTTTGTATCATTTAAGGTGCATCTAGATTTGCATTTGATTCTGATCAGAAGTGTTCTTTTAAAGTGATTTTGGCTGTCTTGTGGGATGGTTTTTTAGAAAACTGTCCAGCACTTGTTCAACGACCTCAGGAGGCCATTGGATATGAAGTCCTTAATTAATCCGAACAGATTTACATCCTTAGTACAAGGATGTAAAGTGTCTTCGGCACTGAAAAACCTTTCAGTTTTTGCAGTCTTTTCAATCATGGCAAGTTTTTTAAAAGGCCATCAGTGTTCTAGATTTACAGCTGGCACATTGCAGGTGTTTCCTTGCAAATGTTCACTCAGGAAAATCCACTTTCTGAATAAAAAGTTGAATATTACACAAAATCAAACATTACTACTGGTAAAGTAAAGATCACCTCTTTGTCTCATTCACTAAGTGAATCAGATCTCTCTTAGTGTAAATCAATAGAGAGAAGGAATGAATCCTCATTAAAAAAAGGAAAATTAAATATGACAGATTTATTCCTCAAGAGCTCTTATTTTCCTATCAGCTTATACTGTTGTGAATGAAATTATTCTTTAGAGCACTTGTACAGTTATTTTGGGGATTGTAAGCTTTTCTAGCTGCATCTCAGGGCCTTTATTTTCCAATATGAATCTAGGAAAACTTCCAGATAAAATATTCTTGCTTAGGTTTATACTTCATTACCTTGATTATGGTATTTAGGAAAAAATGCATCCCAATCTTTTTATATCTATTTGGCACCATTTCTTACTGATTTCCCTCATCACTTAAATAGCTTCTTTGATTGGACTTGTGTATTGAATTTCCTTCTCTACTGCTATATTATTTCTTTCCCTTATTCCTTTCTCATTATCAGTATGTCTTTGTGTCATGTACTTTCTATTTAAAGGAAAAGCTTTCCTAATTTGTTTTACTTCGGGAGCTGTTTGCATTTCTGAATTTTCTCTACATGGAAATTTCCCATTAAAAAGCCCCACTTGCTCCATGCCTGTTTTCCTTCTGACTCCTCTCCTTTGGTTGCCATCACAGCATTTTGTAGCACAAGTATCCAACTCTTGTAACTAAACTGACCACTCAGGTAAATATCTTTTTTAGAATTTGCCTTTGGGCTTTATTCCCCCCTTAATTAATTGCTACTAAAGTTGGCTTGTTAGACCCAGAAATTTGGCATGCAGTACCCATTGTACTCACTCAGATTTATGTCAGCCTTCCTGTGCATAAGATTCAGCATCTCAGAGGGTAACATGCCATATACCTTTGATTTCTTATTTTGTGCACATCCACTCTATCTTCTTTACCTCTGACTCAACTATTTAATTTCTAACTATATGCTCTGACAAGGTCATCTCAAGAGTAGAAAGTGGAACTTTGCTATGGTGCATTTATTGTGCCACAAGCACCAAAAAAGTCAGATTTAGTACTTGAAATTCAGTTAAAATAGGCATCTTTTATGGAAACAAGAAATAGCTTAAGAAATAGTCTCTCTTGGTGATTCTGAGAGATTCTCATCTCACTATAAATCTTGCCATAAAAGGAACTACAACATCATATTTCCTAATATTATCATCTCCAGCACAATGTTTTGAAGAATGATATCCAGAGATTTCCTTATAAAAATAGTTACATACTACAGTCATCTTGCTATAGTAGCTAGAGGGTTGAACAATATAATTCTTCTATGCATTCCATTTTTCATATTTGTATATCAGAATACATGCATGTCTTTATTTGTAATCAGTATGATCAGAAAGTTGAAAATACATTGATACATGCTCATATGATTATTAATGAGAATTGTGGATCCAAAGCAAGGACTACCTTCTGAAGGAAACCTGGAAATGCATAGTTTATTCTATATACTGTAATTCTAAACTGATGTTGGAAAATGACTAAGGAAAGTGATCTTATCTCCTTCTCAAAGAGTTCCCATTTAAAAGAGATCTTATGGCATCACTGAGGATCTTTGTTTTTATGAATGGATCAACATGTTTGTTTGTTTGTTTTATTTTGATGTACACTGAACTGTCTTTACTTCTTTGTTTTCTGAGAACTGAGCAGTCCAGGACAAAATTACTTTTTCTCTGAAGTTCTTCTTTTCTGGATTTCACTCATGCATTACCTTCTTTCAAGTTCTACCAAGTTTCAGCTCTACATATTTCAGTTCATTCACCCTTAAACTTATTTGTACTAAAACCCAGAAAAATACGTCTTTGTACATAAACTTTGCAATGAACTCTAGGATCTTAAAGCATGTAAAGCTAAACATAATGCAGAGTTACTTAGACATCAAATCTTAGTTTGGAATCACTTGGACTTTTAAAGTCTTAACGTCCAGATTTCTACAGCTTGTACACAGTGTTGGTAAAATACCTGTCCCATGAAGTTATTGTGAGAAAGATGAGAAGTAAGACCTGTCATAGCAAATATATGTATTCTATATATCATGCTGTATTTTCTGTTTCTCAAATGGCTATTTGTACTCTGACTGCACAACTGTGACATCCAAGTGTGTAGTTATGCAAGTCAACAGTGCTAACCATTATTTTTATTAACTAGATTTCCAGGAAAAAAAACAACCAAAAACCACCTTTTGAAAAAAAGTTGCAACAAGTAAATTTGTGTCTAAAAATACCAAAAGTTAAAATCCAGACAATGCTAAGATATTTCTTATTGTGCTTTTTTTTGACTGAGAACATTTATTTACAGTAGCAGTTTAGTGGGTGAGATTATGTGAGATCTTCTTTACTTCAAAAAGTTTTGACTTTCAATGAAACACAGAAAAATAGATACAATGTACAGACAGCATGGGAAGGAGAAAAGATAAAAGGTAACTATGTGGTCATATTTCCAAAAATGTGAATCTGAAGTATCTGGCAGTTTTGAAATACATAAACAAGAAAGGCTTGATTTCAGTTAGTTCTTGCTACCAGCGCAACAAGTCAAAAAACATTTATCTGTTAAAGGTGTATATTTAAGTTATTTCTGTTCATAACAAAGAGAAAGAGGGATATTCATAGAAGGTGGGTATCAGATTTTTATTTAAATAGAAGACCTGTCAAAATACAGCATAGTGTCAACAACTCCCTTCTGAGTGTTAGGCTCTATCATTCTTCTTCATGTCAAATTGTCATAACATGCCTGCCATTGTCTTTTTCAATTAACCTTAAAACTAAGTCTGGGAATTATACAAGGAACAAAATTTATACTGAATACTCACATTTGGCAATACTGTCCAATAGCAATCATTTTTTCCTGGTACTGAGAAAATCATCTGGATAAGAAGAGTCCTCCGGTGACTCATAATAGCTGGATTTCTTTCCAGTTACCAAACCCTTTCCAGGTTTCTGATAATTTATTGATACTAAATTCCCTAGAAGTAATGTATTTTTTTCTGCAATTTACAATTGAGGAGACACTCTTGCTTCCATGTTGCATACTCTTTAAAAGGAATCCTTGGAGTAACTGTGGAAAATTGGAGGATGGCACTTTAAATGACAATAAAATGTTTCATATACAACATTCACTGAAATGTAGGTCACTGGAACAGGCTCCCCAGGGAAGTGGTCACAGCACCAAGCCTGCCAGAATTCAAGGAGCGGCTGGACGATGCTTACAGTCATATGGTTCACTGTTAGGTAGCCCTGTGAGGAGCAGGGAGTTGGACTCAATGATCATTATGGATCCTTTCCAAGTCGAGATTATCTATGATTCTGTTATTTCTGTTGGCTTACACCACATGTTTGAAACCTGACATTGTCTCTTTCTCGTGCTTCCAGAAAACTGACAAACTTTCATACTGAAAAATCCCTTTTCCCCCATCCAGAACTGCCTTTTTTATTTTTCCTGCACCTCATAGGTATTCTGTATACCACTTCATACCTCTTATTATTTCAATGATCAACGTCATATCAGGGATGGAAAGATTTGGGGGTATTGGGTATACTTGAAGTCCCAGCCATGCATGCTAAGAAGTGCAATTGGAAGTTCAGCTTGATTGGCCAAACAATGTGTAGAGTTTCTGTAACTGATGTGATGTTATTAAATTATTATTAAATGTAGATTTATGTTAATGATTATTCCAGTAGCAGCATATCACATAGGATTTTTCTATCACAAAGACCAAGTGTCTTCACAGTAGAAAACCCATTATGATTCTGTGTATCAGTACTGCTACGTCAGTCTTTGATTATGCATGTGCTAAGAAAAGTGTATTTTCTACCTTGCAGCAATACTGCTTCTGTAATCTTTAGTGCTCTTTGTCCACAGCAGCTTTCCCAACATTTTGAAAACTACAAGGCTGTGTCATTTCTTGTGTCTATTTCTGCATTCCAACTCACCTGTGTCATTTCTCCTTTAAGGTAAATAATTACAGTTTAGAAGAAGTTACCCATGAAGAGGCAGTAGCGATACTGAAGAACACATCAGATGTAGTGTATCTGAAAGTTGGAAAACCCACCACCATTTACATGACTGATCCATATGGCCCACCAGATATTACTCATTGTAAGTAACTTCCACAAATCATTTTGTAGGAGATATCAGTTTGTCAGATGATTGTGTTTTTTTCATAGTTTGTCCGAAGTACCCCATTGAAGTTTATGAAACAGCTCGGAAGGCTATAAAATGAAATGCTTATCACCGCTTAAGTATGCTACACTCAAGAATAGTGCAAATAATAGAGCTCTGCTAAAGTAATTTTTAAGAAAAAGTTGCAATGTAGATGACGTATGGCTGTGCTGATTCAAATTAGCTATTGTCCAGGTGATCAGACTGAACTGTAACTCTTGTGACAATTACAGTAATAAGTATGCAAATGTATTTTGAAATATGATTAGATTTGTAGTCTGGAGTCCTCTGTCCACGAGCAGCAAATCATCTTCTGCAAACTGAGTGAAAAGGCTGAGACAAATATGTATCATATTTTAATAAAATATTTAACTGGAAATTAAAAAACTTTACCTGTTTTCTGTGTATTTCCAATTCATAGAGTCATAGAATGGTTTGGGTTGGAAGGAACCTTAAAGATCATCTAGTTCCAACCGTAGGCAGCCTGTTCCAGTACTTCAACTACCTTCAAAGTGAAGAATTCCTGAATTATTGTTCCACTTTGCTTTATTCTCAGTCTTTCTATTAACTTTATATACATTCATCTGGTATTTTTTCACAGAGGACCAAGGCCTTGTTTGTCCTTGTATTCAATGCACACTCTGTTGTAGGAGAAGGTTTTGAAACAATATAGTAAAGCTCAGTGAAGTATCACATGGGAAGGGAAGATGACTTCATTTTAAAATGAACTGATTTCAATCAGGCTGTCATACCCATGCACTCAAAATCATCTAGGCTCATATCCAGCATTCAGGTAGGAAGATGTGCACTGCAGATGCATCCCTAGGACTCCCTGAATTGTCCATGTACCAAGGTGGGTGGGTGGCTGTGGAATCCTTATCATACACATATACCTTCTTATGCTGACAGCCTTCTTGCTGATATGCTTTTTATACTCTTGTGGACATGACAGCAATAAGGATCTTCTGTCTCTCCCATCTGTCCCACCTATGCATGTGTTCAGGATTTACTCATTACCTTTTGTCTCCTTATCTGAGTGTCCTAGGCTCCAACCTAGTCTTTATCACCCACCATCATCTTTTAATGGCTTAAGTATTTGGTTTACTTTTGGTGTAGGGTTTCCTGGCAAGGTACAGGTAGTTATATTGAGTATTAATGACCTATTGATGAATCTAGGTTTATCAATACATACCATTCTTATACCCTCCTGCCAGTCCTCCTAGTGTCCATAACCAGGCATTCCCATTCTCTTGGCATCCACAGCAATCTTAACATTTCAGTTGCAGCTCTCTATACCAGTGGTGCCCATTAGTCTAAACAGTTCATTACTGAAACTCCCTTTCTTCATTTGGTTGTTCATTTAAAGCTGTCTGCCTTGGGTTCAACAACCAACAGGGACCAGCTGCATGTTCTAGCAATTGGATGTCAATTTAATTTTTGACAAGAGCTTCAGCAACTGATCCATAAACATCTGATCTTCTGCCAATAATCCTAGGGGCACTTAAGGCCAACTAAGAGCTGGGAAAGGCAGATCTTCCTAGTAAATGGAAAAGATTTATATTTTTATCCACTTTTCCATAGTGTTGCTATTGTGGACAAAGTTGAGGAAAAAACGAAATATCCAAAATACTCCTTATTCAGACTGCTCCATAAAAATAGAAGGAAGGTTTTGTAACATGCACATCAGGTGGTATGCTCAGCTGTGCTGAGGGTACCTATTTAGTTAGCAAATGTTACAACAGATGGCAATCATGTTGTTCAGTGGCAGTCTGGTCTGGATCTTAGGAAAGCCTAGGAAGTAAAAATGCTAAATGTCTCTACCCAATCTCCTACTTTATAATACCTTCAAAATAATAACTTGGGAGTTCTAAAACACTGTGTTTTATTATGTCAGATTATAGATCAATAGCATATGAGAAGACAGAAGTAATTCCAGAGGGAGAGTAAAGGTTGAAAAGATTTGCACTAGCCTCTCTCAAGCTATTGGTGCACACAGATTCATTTATCCTCAGGGAACCTTTCATTATACCTACATGTTCAGAGTATTTCAGAATGTGTAATGGCCCTTCCGTGTCAAGAGATTTTGCTTTGAAACATTCTGTATCTCCGCATCTGAAAGGAAGACTGAAACTAATACTAGAAAGTTCAGCTGTCTTCTTCTCATGAGAAAATGAATCATAGCTCATTGCAGAAGCACATAACATTGTTTTTCCTATTTATCATTTCCTTTTCTAATTGTATTGACTAGAGTTTGAATACAGCTATTATTGCATCTCTCCAGTCATAAATATCCCCAATAACTTCAGAATAGCAAAAAGCAAGCAAAGAACAAGACCTGCAACCCAAACAGAATCTGAAAACAGTCCTGTAATTTTCATCATTAATGTGTAAGAGATTTGTATCAATTTTCTATTTTAAATATATAGATGGTCCGAATACCATCTATGCTGGTACTGCAATCTCAATTATGTTGGGGGTTTGAGCACCTTTAGTAGATCACAGCTTTGTATCTTCAGTGTGTATAAT
>NW_008662461.1:21135-26602 GCF_000695815.1 Acanthisitta chloris
AATCTTCATTCTTACTATATTACACCTATTGCTGTATTGGATCCCAAAGAGGAGTGTGCTTTTACTCTCTAATTACTTTTCCTTCTTCAAGTAATTCCTAAGTCAAGAAAATATTTCCTGTCTCCCAAACAGAACACCTTATTCAGGTTCCTTATTCAGGAACTGAATATCCTTGAAAGAGTCAATACCTGTAAATGAGCTAGCATTATTATTGTCATATTACACCTATTGCTGTATTGGATCCCAAAGAGGAGTGTGCTTTTACTCTCTAATTACTTTTCCTTCTTCAAGTAATTCCTAAGTCAAGAAAATATTTCCTGTCTCCCAAACAGAACACCTTATTCAGGTTCCTTATTCAGGAACTGAATATCCTTGAAAGAGTCAATACCTGTAAATGAGCTAGCATTATTATTGTCATCGTTGTTGTTGTTGTTATTATTGTTATTATTGTTGTTATTGTCATTATTGTTGTTATTATTTTTATTATTATTATCAACCTTGCTCTCTCAGGCAAGGATTGTTTGGTTTGATCTTATTTACAGCATCGAACATGTTCTTGGTACTTTAAAAAATGGTGTTGTGTCATCTAATGAAACATGAAAGTTGCTAACTAGAAATGCTTTTTTTTTACCATCAGCTTATTCTCCACCAATGGAAAATCATATACTCTCTTCTGGAAACAATGGCACTTTAGAGTACAAGGCATCCCTGGCCCCTATCTCACCGGGAAGATACTCACCTATTCCAAAGCACATGCTTGTGGAGGATGACTACACCAGGTCAGATGCTTCTCTTTGTTTCTTACCTTTCATGACAATTGCAAAGGACATAGGTAAAGCATTCCATGTATGTCAAATAGAAGACAGCATGCAGTTCTTTTCTCCCAGGTTCACAGTAAGATGAATTGAAACTGTTACAGATATGAAAACCACAAAGAGAAAGAAGAGAGCAATGAATTCTGACTTGAGGTCCATGTTGTCTGGGTGTGATCCTGCATGAGTTTCTAAACAGTATGTCAGCACTAGAACAGTGCTGGCACTGAGCAAAATGTTCTACTTCTAACACAACTAAGGGGATCTCAGGATCAGTGACTCATCTGGCTCACTGTACATATGGGTGGAGGGACTGTATGGGCATCTGTGCTGGTCTGTGACGGTACCCTCTGAAGGGTCCAGCTTGCTTAGTTTAGTGAAAGGGAGGCTGAAATAGCCTGTAATTTATCTGTGTACACACATCAAAAGATTAATGTTATGGAGAGAAAACACTGTAGGAAAAGAAAGAAATATAATTTGGCTGCAGTTAAATATAGGAGGGAAACTGGGAAAAGTTCCTTAATCATTAGAAGAATCCTAATATGAAACAGTTTTCTGTGGGAGCATATAGGTTAAAAGGAAACATCAAAGATGAACCTGGAAACTTCTACCAATCTTTTTTTTGAAAAAAATAATCCCCAAAGGATTGTGACTACTACTTGGAAGTACAATAGCAGAATTGTATCTGTGTAGTTGACTTCCAAGTAGAAGAGACACATAGGAAAAATCTGGGAGGGTTCTTTTATGCCTTGATGAGCACTGAATGTCACTGAAGAGACAATGTGTATTTATCTTTCCATTTGAAAAGCACTGCCATTCACCTAGAAGACAGCAGTTGTTCAGTTTGTAAAATGAGCCCTCATTATAATGTCTAATGCCACAGAAAATGAGAAATTATTTCTTCGCTGTGCTAGAAGGGGCCTGTTCTGATCCACTAACCTGGCCTGCTGTGTTTCACAAGCCAGAGAATCTCATCCACTTATGTATTCACCAGCTTCATAACTTCTAATTTGCATTTCATTTTTCTTGTTGCATATGATTACAATCTCAAACCACTTAACTTGTTGGATCAGACAGATTCAGTGTAACTAAATCATGATGCAGTGTTTAATCAGGACATAAATGTGTGGAAACCACACCTTGCTTCCCTGTCTTGGCTAAAAGAATCTTTTATTTGTTTTGATTGAGGATGCAAAGCTGAAATTGCTTTCCTTCAACTTATGAGACATTCAATTATGATTAATTTTCTCCAAAGGGTTCCAAGAAGTTACATTTTTAATTAATAGTTAAACATTTATTTCATTAAATTATGCATCAAGGTTTTGCCTGATCTAATAATGGCCTCATAATTTCTTAAATACCAAAGTATAGGAAGAGTACCAATATTACAGTATCTGAGTTACAATGATGAAGGCTTTGTCAGTAAGCAGTAATGCTGAATTGTCTTTTGCAATGAGATATCAGCACCATTATTACTGAGAGTTAGAAAAGTTTAAAAACAGTGAAAAAGTGCTACCTTAAAAGTAAATAATAGCTAAGGAGTTACAGAAAGTGAAGGAAGTAGTCCTAAAAAGGGAGATAAGCTGCCCTGATAATTTAAAGACCATTTAAACTGTTAGAAGGTTTGCATGGTAATGAAGAAGTACTCTTAGCTCTGTGTTTCTTTGTGTTCCATGTAACTGATTTTAACTTTCAAATTACTTCTACCAAAGAAAATAAAAATAATAGTCATAGAAGGGAAGGCAGTCCAAACCCAAGAGTTTACCAGATATCCAGTAGAAACTTACCTGCTTGAAGAACCATGCAGGATGTGTATTAAGATTAATTAGTATGTCCTTGTGATCTTTCTTCTTAGGAAGAAAGATGTATTCCTATCCTGATATTTTTAGTAAGCTATTAAACAGATTGATTCTGCTGGTTTAGCTCCTGAAGTAAAATGAAATACTGACACTGTTTCTAGACAGAGGTATTCACACCAATGTCCATTTTGTATTATTTGGGGGGGAAAATGAGTGCCCAGAGAAGCTGTGTATGTTCTGTGAAATGCTCCTCTCCTGTGTTCTTTTTCCTACCTGGATTTCCAGATTAATGTGTTGTCTAATGAAGGTCCCATGGCCAAAGTCTTCGTGTGGCATTGACACTATTGACAGGAGAGGCTGACTCTGCAAGCATGACTCTCTGTGGCAGGTGTGTGGCGCTGGCAGAAATAAAGGTGTCAAGTGATAGGAGCAGGCTCTGAATGCCACAGAGCAAATCAGATGGAAATTTCATAGTTCTGAATAAGTGTTGACTTTGACCTATTGAAAAGGAGGAGGCTATGATGAAGTTCATTTTATTAGTAATAATATTCTATATGCCACACTGATACCCAGGAATCAAAAGGACAAAGAGAAAATTGATGAAGAAGACAAATAGCACTTCTTGCCATTGCATTTTGTCACTGGACATACATCATACAACACTGATAGACACCCAAACAAGAGCCAGAGACCAGGTTTCTTCTCTGACTACAATGAGTAAGAAGTTCTTACCTTCAAGATCAAACCATTTAACCCTGGAATGCTGCTCAGACTTCTTTTTTAATGTCCATGAATCTAATTATTGCTTATTGATCCAAGTGGGACTATGGAAAATGCAACAGTTAATTCCCATGGTGATTTTCACAGCTATAGACAGAGAAACGTGAATTCACTCTTTCAGTGCAGTAGGATTTGCTGATGAGTCTGCCATTAAAATAGGAAGGTATTTGTTGCTGATTGGTTTAGAAAAACTTAAAATATTTTTGGAATTGAATTATCATATTGATAGCTTCAGTAAAACTTATGGATTCCTTGATTGCAGCATTTATAGTTAGGTTTTTTCACATCATGTTTTATAATTAATTTTTTTTGCCAGCTACAGCAGTGCTGTCTGTGAAAACTACCTGACTCTTTCTGTGATAGGTTTACAGGGCTAATTTGTGCGGTGCTCACATAAGGAAACTTATTTCCCGTGCAGTCTTACTATGGCAACACTTCTCAAGATTTTCATTTATGCCAGCTAAAAATATTTGGAACAGTACCTTCTGCACTAAAAAAAGGTTTTTGCAATTTTGGAATTCTTTGTGCAAGTAATTTCAGTGAGGCTGATGACAAGCTTTCTTTTAACTTACTCATGATAATGCATCTGTCAGTAAGGCTTAAATGGTTGAACATTCAAGTCAATTTGCCCACTTTATCTTGCTTTTCTTTTTGGTTTCTGATTTTGGTTTGTTTGGGTTTGGGTTTTTTTCCAGTTCTAAGGTTATTTACCTAAATACTACTATTTTGCCTAACAAAAATAAGTTTTTCTATTGATAAAAATTTGTAATTTTTCTTCTGATACTGAATCTATGTCTGAAAAAAAATCAGTAAAATCTTTACTTAATAAAACTATGGGGAAAAGTATCCTAATATGAGTACAAGGGATAGAAAAGTAAAAAGTCATCTTCAGCCACAAGTTTTAATGCAGCTGGATGTTGTCTTTTAATTACTGAGCTTTGTAAGCCATGTGTATTATTGGTCCAAAATGCTATCAGTGATGGGCATAATTTACTTCTTGATTTTCTGGATTTATTTTAAATTCACTCAGGATGGAAACTTTTTCCTCCTGTATTTTTTATAAAGATTGTCACTTTGGTACATTTTAAATAAATTAACATGACTCCAGGTTAGTAGAATGTGGGATCAAAAGTGGACAAAAACCATATGCCGAGTAATTCTATCAATACAATCATCATCATTCTGCAAGTAAGACCTTGCTTGTGTTAGTTTCTAGCAAGATGAAATTGTTGTGCAGGCAGTGCAGGGTATTCATTATGTTGCTGACAATTTCCTAATGATGCTAGAGGAGAGAAGCAGAATTAATTCTCTGCTTGACCTGCTGCTTACGAGAAGGGAAGAACTAACAGCAAAGGTGGTGATAAATAACAGCTGGGATCAGAGTTGCCATGAGTTGGTTCAGTTCATGATTCAGAGAAAGCCTGGAAAGATAGTCAGCAAGTTATGACTGCTAAGACTTCAGAAGAGGAGACCTCAGCCCTTTGGAGAATTGCTTAACAAAATTTCTTGGGATGCTGCCACAGAAACATAGGGTCCATGAAAGATGGATAATTTCTAAGTCAAACTTATTGAGAACTCAGAAAGGAACCATTCAGTTGAGCAGGAAGGAGAGGAATTCAGCAGAAGACCTTCTTGGCTGAGCAAAGAGCTTTCTGATGACCTGAAATATAAGATATAGACAAGTGTGGCTTGACTGCTGAATGACAAAATCAGAAACCTGATTGATTTGAGCTAAGACTTACAAGGGTCATAAAGGAAAACAAAAAGTGATTCTGCAGGTGTGTTCTACTTTCAAAAATGAAGGTAAAATTTGGGGAAGGCAAAGGGTGATGAATAGAAGGGAAGCTGATGCAATGACTGATAATATAGAAAAAAAGCTGAAGAACTCAGCATCGTCTCTCTCAGATATTGAAAGCACCAGAAGGTAATTGGAATAGTCAGCATAGATTTACCAAAAGTAATTTGTGTGCTTGTCCAGCTTGGTTGCCTTTCCTGATGAAATGATTAGATTCCTGGATGAGAAGAGAGGAGTGGCTGCCCTATATCAAGCAGTGCTACAGCACAGGTGCTGCCTTG
>NW_008662461.1:26628-28713 GCF_000695815.1 Acanthisitta chloris
ACTCCAAAGTCATACCTGACCCATGCCATAACTCCCACAAATGTGCATCTGGGATCTGCTGTGGGGCACATGGTGATTTCTCTTCTTCACTCATTGCCATGGGGAGTGGCTGCAAAGGTATTTGTCACACCTCTTCTGTGGGTAGGAGAAGCTGTAACCTGGGGAGCACCCTTTAAAACTCTTCCAGCAGCCTCTCATCCAAACATGAGGAAGCACTGGATGAACACATAGAACTAATCATAGCTGGAAAGAAGGTATGGTTTATAATTGTTTGGAAACTTTCTGGATAGCCTTTTGGCTATCTCCTGGATTTTATGCTGTTAGCTTGCTTGTTAGCTTTCTCCAAGCATGGCTGTGCTCATTTGCACACAATCATTTTGGTAAAGCCTTTGACACAATCACCCACAGCACTCATTCGAAAGCTGAGGAAGAGTGGGCTAAAAGAAGAGACTTGGTTAGGAACTGACTTAACCGGTAGGCTCGAAGGGTAATGATCATCACTCGACATCTGTCAGGTGGTCAGTGATGAGCAGAGTAGCTCAGGATACCTTGAGCGTCAGTAAATATCTTCATCAATGACCTAGATCATGACACAGTGCACCCTCAGCAAATTTGCAGAGGATAGTAAATTAAGAGGGAGTGGTTAACATGACAAATGGCAGAGCTGTATTCTAGAAGGATCTTGATCTACTCAAGGACTTGGCCGGGAAAAACCTCAAAAAGTTCAGAAAGAAGTCTGCAGCTCAGGTGGAAGAGCTGCAACACACTTGTATGGACCATGAAACAAACATCTGAATTGCAGCTTCATTGGAAATGATCTGGAGGTTACTGCAGACACCAGGCTGAACATGGAGCCAGGAGTGCACTCTCACTACCAGTCAGGTAATGGGCATATCAGACTATCTCAGGAGAAGGATGACCGGCAGAAAATGATGTTATTTTCTGGAAGACTGTAACCAGCTCTCATTCTCTGACTTAGGGAGGGTTGTGGAAAAACAGGAGAGGATCCAACAGATTCTCAGAGTCCTGTATCACGTGGAGGTTAGAGCGCTGTTGAGGGAATTTAGGCTTGTTTAATGTTGTGAATGGGAGATTAAGGGTCAATCTAAGAGCACCCTGTAAGTACTCAGTAGCAAAGATGATGAAACCAAACTCTTCTCAGTAGAGAAGCACCAATGGCCACAAGCATTGGCTTTGGATGTTCTGATTTCAGTTTAAGAAGAGAGAAAAACACCAAATGGTTGGAATAGTGCTGGAGTGGCACTTGCTTAGAAGGGCTGTGGAATATCCACCCTTTGAGATTTTTAAGGTTTGGCTAGGTAAAATCATGGCTAATCTGACATAGTCTTGTCAATAATCCTGCTTCAAACACAAGATTGGATCAAATTCCAACAAATTTTCTATGGCAGCAGGAAGAAAAAAATAAAGTGGTTTTTTTGTATTTGTCATTTTGTGAAATATTTGTTACTCATACAGCTGAGAAAGAAGCTACAATTTTCTCTTTAACATATTCCTGCCTTCCTATTTCAAGAAATACTGAAATCATAGCCTAAAAATCCTTTAGCTTTCAAATCTTCCTTGCTTCTGTTTTTAACAAACAACATCAGGAAAAGATCCATAAAAAAATAAAGAACTGCCATCTTAAGGTTTTACTTCCTTTTTAGCTTCAGAAAATGGTAACATCAAACTTCTGTGCTTCTGCTGATAAAAATTCACTTTAACATTTAACTCTGGCTAAATATTAAAGATTCATGAATGAAAAAGCTGAGTTATCTGTTTTGCTGTGAAAAGCATATTTGAATTTTTTTTGTACATGCATTTTTGCAAAATGGCATTTACTGGGTGGGGAGGAGGTGCTGGGAATTGGATGGGAGAAAAAGGAGAACCATTAAGTTGATGTCTCAGAGGATTTTTTTCCCCTGTATTGAAAGTAGTATTCCTCAACTGTCTCTTGTTTACTTATCTAAACTTGCTAGTTGAATTGAGGATATTTTATGGAAACACTTTTAAATTGCTATTGATACACAGATTTGAATTTTCAGTATTAAACCATTACAACTTATATTAAGGTTTGTGTGCTATAAT
>NW_008662462.1:0-5476 GCF_000695815.1 Acanthisitta chloris
ATGTGTGTGTGTGTGTGTGAGACTGGGAGATTGTCTGATTGGAAAATGAGATATATTTTAGTTTTTTATGGTAGGCATAAACATATATCAATTTGTATGGCAAACAGGGTTGTTTTGGTGGGCTTTATTTGGTATTTTGAGACAAAACTTGATTAGAATTAAAAAAAATTAAACTGAAAAGTATATGAAAATCTGTTAGCTCATGTTATGATGTTGGTGGATGTAACTCCACTGTAGTTAGAGTGGGATTTGTGGATTGTCTTGGTGCGAACATTTGCCAAGATGTAAAATTAAAATTTCAGTCAATTTCTAACCATGAGCTTATGAAAGACCACAGTGAGTAGCTTCTGTATTGTGTTAATTGTTTCATAGAGCATGGAATTCATCATGACAAAGGTATTTCTAATACCACAGCATATTTCTCTATATAAAAAGGAGCCTTTACCCACCAAAAAGTTAGGGATATGACCACATACAATGCTACTTTTTGTGCCTTTCTGAATTCAGATATTCAGTGTCTTATCTTAATATTTTATGTGTGCAAATATTTGTCTTGAGAGGGTGGTGATGAACCTCAAGTTTTGAATTCTTGAATGGTTATGGACAACAGTTGTGAATGTGGCTATCTTTCTGCCTGGAATCTGTCATGTAAGGTGTTAAGAAGAAAGGATGTGGTCAGTCCTACTTGTCAGTTTTCAGTGTAAATGAGCAGTTCTGTCTGTGAACTGGAGGCCCTCTTCAGTTCCTCTTGTGTAACTGTGTACAAAGAATTGAGCCTGACGGAGGCTGTGAAAGGAAGTTGAATCTTAGTTAATAGGAAGGGCTGAAGAGGGTCTTAGCACCTGGTGTAGCTTCAAGGACTTTTTTTCTGTATTTGCTTTAAAATGTAGGAGTAGTCTGTGAAGCAAGGGCCATAATCCAGGTCTCCCTACAATATCCATTGTAATACTGCTGCTACTAAGTAATAATTCTGGAATCTGCTACTAAATAATAATCTGAGAATATTGCTACCACAGGTTAGCATGAATGGCCATTATTTCCTGTTAAGTGTTTTAAGGATGTGTTTGGGAGGTTGAAAGATTTTTCTCTTACTGAAACAGAGTTGGATTTAAAACTATACATCTGAATTGAGTCTTTAAAGTTATGACTTTAGGTATGTATTAAGCTGATTCTAATAACATAAAAGAGATTTCTTTTTGGAACCAGGTTGAAGATTATACTCACAAAATAAGGAAAATACCACTTCTCTGTCTAGAAAACACAGTATAGATGCAGTCTAATTTTTGTGACACCACAAGGGCATAACTACATTCTGTGCATTCATAACTTTGTCTTTTGTTGCAGGTGCTAAAAAGTGGCGATCTCTTTCAAAACAGGTGGGCAATAATTTCTGTGTTGGCTTATAACCATACATTTTGATCATTGCTTTCATTCATGATGTAAATGTAGAGTTGCAAGAGAGTTTAATTTGTTCAATTTTGTCACCTTCAGACTCAGCTGAATACAAAATCTCAGAGATCCTTGAGCAGCTGTGCCTGTTTTGTTGGATTTACTGACTTTCTCAAGACTCTGTCAGTTCCTTCCTCAGTCCATCTCTGACTGTATTTCTTAGTGTCTGAGTCTAACAGGTGTATCCAAAACTGACTGAAATACTTATACCATTTTCTCTCCCTTTTGTGGTGTTTAAGTGCCTCTTACTTTTTTTTAAAAATATTTGTACAAGTGCATAATAACTCTGTCTGTTTCTCTGTCTTTTAAATAAAGTACATTTATATTCTTGGACAAAGTTTGCTTTAGTTCAGGTTCAGTGTTTTAAAAGAACAGTTGCTCGGATTTTGCATGAAAACCTTACTGAAATCCAAGGGACTTACCCTTGGCTTTAGTGAATATGAGCAGCAGTGAGTATTTTCAGCCACAAATATATTATGTCTCTCTTCAGCTCAGCAAACACTTGGTATTCATGCAGATGCTCAATTCTTGCAATAGTCGTGTGTACAAAATTTATATAGTGCTTGAGTACTTCCAAAATCATTGTGGTAAAGTGAAGTTAAATTAACTGGCAGATTTGCTTGCAGTTCCTTGTCTTTTTTATTGATTTCCTAGAATTTACTCAGAATCTGTTAACTATTTCATTAAATGTTTAAATATATGCTTTTATATTTTTTAAATCTTATTTTTTAGGAACTGAATCAGATACTGATGGAGACACCACCAGTTTGGAAAGGATCATCCAAACTTTTCCGTAACCTTAATGAGAAAGGTGATTGATGAAAATTTATTTTTCTGAACCAGATTATCCTTGTGTTAATTTTTTGTGGCTGGCATGATGTACTTTCATCTGAGTCACATTTTCAGAAAGCTCAAAAGTCTTTGTTGTTGCTTTCTATGTTTTACAGCATGGAAAAGTTGCCTTTAGTCTGTACAGTGTTGTATGATGCCATCTTACAGCTACCCTCTTTAGGTGGTGACTCAGTTTATTAAACTGATGTTTGAATGTTTCAGGTTCAGTTTGTTGCAATGAAGGATCTATAGACTAACAACAGAATATTCTAATAAAGACAGAATATTTCTTTTTTTAGTAGGTTCAATGATGTGATTATATCTAAAGACAGTAATGGTATTATGACTGAATAAGCATTTTGTGCACAACACAGAGACAGTTTCAGAAACACTATATATCCCTTTAAATTCTGCAGATGAGGGCCATGATAGCTTTTAAAACTTGCACTAGTAAATGAAGAGCCAAGAATCACTCCTGGTCTTCTCTTTTTTTTTTCTTCCTTAATAAGCTCTATCACTTAAAATCCAAAACCATAGGGATAAAAAACCCCCAATGATGGTGTGTACAAACATCTAAAGGCCATTTACGATCCATAATCCACATATTTCTTTGCTTGTATTTGAATGAAAAAAGTCTAGTGGAGCATTTTATATATTTTCAAAAGCAGCCACAAATACTTGTTATAAAATAAAGACGCTTTATGGACATTTAAAATAAACATGCCAACAACAAAATTCCAATGAAACATATGCATGTAATAGACAAATCTAATTCAAATGCAGCTGAAATTTATGAAAGGAGTAAGTAGTATGCACCTACTCTCAGAGGAGGGTCCTGGGATTGAATCTCTAGTGTATGGAGGCACTCATTCTTTTTTTTCGCTGAATCAGCAGCCAGAACTCCAGAGAGTCAGAAATGGGCACATCTTTGCACTGTATCTCCATGTATTTCCTTGCTCTAGGCTGCTTTCTATGCAGTCAGAACAGCTGACTTTATAAATATGAATTGCATGAAAATTTCAGGCTCAGAATGTGTTAAATCAGTCCATTATCAGTGTAAAAAAACATATCTGTACCTTGTTTATTAAGTCTGTAATAAAATGTCTGCAACGTGTACACTCTTGAGTCAGCAGTATCTTACTCCAGGTTTCTGACAGTGAAGTTCTGCAGAAGTTCGTGGAATTAGGTTTCAAAACTGTCATAACAAGCTGGTAAAATTAGTAATAAACTTCAGCAGTTAGGTAACTTTTTAGCATGCTTTATGAAAAAGTGAATTCTGTTGTCCAATTTATAGATAATACAAGACAATATGATGGGTCTTACAACTGATAACATCATTCAGTAAGATGGGGAAAGGAATGGGATTAAACTCGGGTCTCTTAATTTCAATTTAGTGTTCATTTTTTTATTTATTACTTTCCTCATTTTCTTTAAAACATGTGTATATTAAGCAAGTAGCAAAAGCCTATGTCCATTTATTTTGCCATGAGTTTATGTAATTCAGATGAGCCACACAAGTGTAGGCCCATTGTCCTTAAGTTGTATTACATTTTACCCTCGATCTGATCTTAGTGTAAGCTTTTCTTTCCCTTCAATCATCAAGGGGAGAATGCTTTCGAGGCCTTTTGTGTTGCTCTCTTAGGACCGATGATGGACTATTTGACACTTGCACATTATTCCTCTGTTTTACAACAGTGTGTCATCAAAACCCCAAAAATACATATTTGCATTTGTTGACTGGCTGTTAAAGACCATTTTACATCACTGAATGAGAACCTTTGAGGTATCTGATTTCTTGATGTATCTTGCTTGTCCAAACAAATTCAAGCAGGCATTTGAAAGCTTAATTTCTGCAAGCTGCTCTATAAAATCAAGATGAAGCATAGAGCATGTGTTACTTTGCTACTCTTCAGTGTGGAGCTATGTGTAGATTGAGGAAAAGTAGGCAATATTAAAAATATGTAGTAACTTTCCTCACTAGATCTAGTAGTAATAAAATCTTGGTTCTGAAGACTTAAATTTGCTTTTGGATCAAAAGATGGGAAAACACCTTTTTTTTTGTTCCATGAGTGGAAGTAAAATCCACATGAATGATACAGTGTTTTGAGTTTAATTGTACAGGTTTTTCAGAGCAAAATATTTCAGATGACTGTTTACATAGTTTGTCATATATTCAGTTAAGTCAGATTTTAAAAGATACTTAAACATCCAAAGATGTGGCTGTTTATGGAAAAACTTTTGCACCTGACTTGGACTGAAATCAAGGAAACAGCCAGGAAGTTTTGAAAATCCCAGCTGGTAGACATCTTTACTCTCAGGCATCTAAACACTTCTTTTTTTTTAAACTCTTTTGAAATAGTCTAATATTGTGGACTGACTTAACACTTTTGGTTTTGGAGGACAGACAAAATCAATTTGTTAGAAATCAGGAACAAGTGTTTGTAGTTCATCCTCAAAGATCATTGGAGCTAAGGGCTTTGGGGAGAGCTACAAGTCAATGTTTACAGTTCTTCCTGAACTGTAAGATACTTCTCTTCATTGCTCCTTTGGGCACTCTGTAAGGTTGTCTCTTTACTCCTTTCTCCAGGGCTAGAAAATCGGAAGTACAGTTTATGGGACCAGACATGCTGTTTGGATATTGACTTCAGCTCTAATTTAAATTTTGCCTTAATCACTTCTGAAGGAAAAGGAAGTGCCATTCCACACTGTGATTCCCTTTTCATATCTTGCAAAAGATGAAAAGCCTGGAATGTGTTCCTTACAGATCTTCTGAATGCAGAAGAAGAGAGAGTACAAGTGTCTCTAAGAGGCTTTAAAAATATTTAACATGTCCATTTACTGAGAGTTTTACTATACATTTCAGGTGATTATTATGAAAAGGTGCATATAAGGACATCTCAAAAGCTCAAGTCTGTGCTTTCATAAGTAACATGAGACCAAGATCTTGTTAAGGACACATATTAAAGTCAAGAACTGTATTCAAATAGCATGTATATGGAGGGAGCACTATTAATGTTCTCAGAATAAATGTTTTTACACTGTTAGAGAATGTTGTCGTGAATTACTGGTCAGGTTTTTGGAAAGAAAATTGAATAAATCATTTATATTAGCTTCTAAGAATCTATCCAGCTTCTGTTTAATGAGACTTCTCTACCAACTGTAGTTTTTTATTTGCTGTATTTAATGTACTCTTTCC
>NW_008662462.1:5509-33383 GCF_000695815.1 Acanthisitta chloris
CACATCATAGATCAATATTTTAGACAAATAACTCACTGACCAGGTTGAATACAGTCACCTGCACACAAGTATGATTATGCATATGCACATGTACAAAAAATCTCCTTAGGCATAGGTTTAATGTTTTCAAGTTTATGATGTGAAGAGAAGGTGAAACTTAATATGTCATAACTTTTTTTTTTTTGTCTTCAGGTGTGATATCATACACAGAATATTTATTCCTCTTATGTATTTTAACAAGTAAGTATTTTTGGAGAAAAATACCTAAAAGATTCCTTACAAATTTCTAAAATTTGAATGTGTTGTACATTACCGTACTCTTCCCCACCCCTGCATAGCAAAATACAGAAAAAACTACACTGTACATCTCTACGTCCATTTGAACCTCTCTTGTCCTACTGAAATCATCTGTTATGTTTTATTTAAATGCTTTATCATCTAGAATATCTTTTACTGACTGTTGAGGAAGCTGAGCCATACACTTCAGCTAAATCCCAATTAAAACCTTAGATTTATTTTCTTGTTTGAAATTCCTACAAAATTTCTAGCTATATTTGCTGATGTTCATAAGGGACACTGAATATAGGGAGAAGAGAAAGATGCACATGATTACTGGTTTGTTTCACCTATTAGTGCCTAATGGGTAGCATCAATGAGATAAAATAGAAAATATTTATGTTAGCAAACAGTAACAAAATTAAATAATCATTCATTACCACCCATAAAACTGAAGTAGAATAGCTTAGAGTTAAACTAAGCTTGATACAGACTTGTTTTCATATTTTTAAGAGGTGTTTTTGGGGGAAGAAGCAAAGAGTTTTATTTGTCTTTTATTTATTTATATGTAATTAAGTTGTTTCTGTTGGAAACGATTAATTGGGGTTTTTTAGACATGGTCTGGATTCCTCTTATGAGTCAGAGCAAGAACTTGACCGTAGACCCTTAGTTCTCCAACTGCTGGATGGCTGGATATTCTTCCATTATTTCTTTGTTACCTGGATTAACTTTTGGCCATAATTCATTCATCTTGCAAATTACTGACTATCACCAAAATGTTGCCTAAAGGCTTCACTTACAGTTGCCATCAAACTCCCTATGTTTCAGAAATAATTTAAAATTCTAACCTGATCTCAAGTTTCAATGGCTCTAATCATGGAAACAATAAAATGCTGTGCATCTTTCAGCACAGTGTTTATTTTGACCAGAAGTTGCATCCTGTACCTTTTTTTTCCCAAATATTTTGAAATGTCTTTTAGAACACAGAAAATTTATTTTCTACAAATCTGTGTTTTGTAACATAAATGCACTTCACCGATGAACCAACACTCTTAACAACCTAACCACCCATTACAGTGAGATATTATTCTTGGATATTTCATGTTCTATTTTTGATGTCTGTTTCCCCTAATCTATGAATTTGTGAGCATGTGTTCTGTTTGCATAACACAGGTAATTCTGTTGTACAGATGCTATGATTAGCATTTACTATGTACATAAATATACTGACTTAAATTAGTTGAAGGTTTGGCTTTTGCAAAGAGGCAGGAAAAATTTTTTTAGAGTTTTAGAATTGATTTCTCTTTAAGCAGAAAAATAACTGAGTGGTTTGGGTTTTTTTGGCAGAGCCACATGCAGGTTTTAGAATTGCTTTCAACATGTTTGATACTGATGGCAATGAGATGGTGGACAAAAAGGAGTTCTTAGTGGTAAGTATATTTTCTGGTTTTGATGTAATCGTGACACTGATGTGATGATGTCAGTTGTCATGAGAATACAAGCTATTCTTCACTGATATTTGCCTTATTTAATATAAATAGTTACTATAATGTCAATTGAAAAGAGTAGCTCCTTCTCACAGTGCATGGGCATGTTGTATATAATGATTTTTTGAAGCTTAATTCCAGATTTTATTCTGAGTCTTTTTACTTGCTCCTGTATTCACAGGTAGTTAGGCTGTTAGGGTAATACAGCTGTATCAATGGTCAGCAGAGTTATTTAATTGCTTTATCACTGAGGGGACTAGGAAAAGAATCTTTTCCTAAGAGATCACTTCACTTTGCCATTCATTCTGCTGATAATTGCAAGTGACCTGAAAATATTGACTGTTATGTGGAACTATCATCTGTTTTGGACAAGATTTGTAATTAAATAAAACATACTGTACTTATATCTAGCTCAGCTCCTGAAATCCATATACTGAAGCAATTTGCTAAGCTGGGGTTCAGTGATTTATTTTTTTTTCGAAAAAGAGAAGATTTCTGATAGAAGAACCGATTTTGAGCTGAATAATTTCCACGTGCTATAGAACAGTTGGCAGGACATCTAGAACTTGGCTGTACTTTTGTTGCATCTAAGGTTTTGTTACGTTGTGAATTTGAATTACAGTGTTTTTAAACTAGAGCTGTACTCTGTTTCTGACTTGGAAAAAGCAGTTCTGTAAGTTCTTCTTCTTAATTATTTAAGCAGAGAGCTTCTTTTTCTTCTGGTTAGAAATTTAAACAGTTCGAAAAAGCCCAGACTTTGAAAGAAAAGTAAGCTCATTTCACATGTCATTGAGATTTGTAAATGAAGTGGAATTTAGCACTGGAGAGAAAATCTTCAAAAATCTTAAATCGTCAGCTGCATTTTCATTTTGATCATGATAAATCTGATAATTGCATCTTAAAATTTGAATACTTCATAAGCCTTCAGATGGTAGGGTCCACCAAGTTTAGGGGAATGATGTCTGCACTAACAGGAGGGCTATTTCAAATTTATATTCATTTCATTTATTTTCTGATTTTAAAAGAAATGGGAGGAATAATTAATGCCATTCTAAATGAATGTCAGTTGTTAATAATTTCACAAAGAAAGGAAATGCAGGAGATTGCCCTCTCAAGGTTAGGGCTTCTGATTTCACAGTGGCTACATGGCTTTACATGAACAAACTGCATCATAAAGCAGAGATTTCTGAATTGGTCATGTCCATATGCAGCAGTTACCTGGGATTACACTGAAGCACTCAGTTATGGCAAACATAAGTTCTGACATTTCTGTAGAAATTAACATTTAAAAATTTGTGGTTAGTGGTATAGAGAGTCTTCTGCAGATTTATTTTCTACTGAACAAGTACAGATGATGAATAAAATATTTATAAGAATTGAATCAGATGTTTGTGAAAAAGATAGTCGCAGAAGACATAAATTTTATCTTCATACAGTTTTGTGTAGTTGAGCTTATAAATACAGTAAATACACCTGAGAAAAAGCCCACTGCCTTACTGAAAAAAAGATGGAACAGAAATATAAAAAACAAAACAGACCCATGGAATGTGCTTAAGTATCAGACCTCAATTTATTTAAAACAGACACCCTAATTTCATGTGTGCAGTTTCATAATAGATTCAGATAAGCTGTGCTAACCTAGAGAAAACAGAAATGTGAAAGAAACTGTCCTCAGCACACTGAACCACCCCCAGTTCTCCTTTTCAGGGAAGTGAGATCTGAGGTCTGGGGGCTTGTTTTCTGGTGACATAGCTCAAGCAGATCAAGTGTCATTTATTTTGGAAGGTGACACCACTTGCAAATTGTGGCATGTTTCTTTGTGTTGTGGTACTAAATGTACGTGTCCTTGTGTGTGATAATTCCTGGTAACCATCTCCTTCAGTTGAAGGAACAAACCAGCAAACACTGGATTAATTGGCAAAAATAAAAATAGAGGAAGAAGGGGGAAAAAAAGAGAATAGGCTGGCAACTTTTTTTTGTTTGTTTTTGAGAAAAGGGCTTCCATTGCAACATCTAAATGAAAGGAAAAGTGTTTCAGAAACTGATGCTAAAAGTGAAATAAAATAAACACACAAGGTGGGAAGCAAGGACAACATTTAATTATGGATATTGCATCTTTCTAACTAGGGTTTTATAGTCATCCTTCATATTCTGCTATGTATTTGTTCTCTGTGATGGTCCGTGGCAAAAATTTCCTCCTCTTTTTCTATTAGCAGACTTGGTGGATAGGTGAAAGAAATAAGAATTTTCAAACATAGCATATAGTGTCCTCCACCTATAACTCTGCTTAACAAATTTGTACAGATTAAACCTGAGCGTAACTCTGCTTCATAAGGGTGTCAGTGACACTTCAAAAATTAAGTCAAAACCTACAAATCAGTGTGTTAGAACTGAAGAGGATAAGAGAAAAAATAGGTAGGGACACAGATAATGTTTGTGTAAATAAAAGTAACTGTGAAAATAGAAGTTGATTCAGTGATGCTGCCTCTGTGATAGAGCTGGCTCCAGAACATGGATTTGGCATCTGTACTCACCTTGCTATTCATGTTGAGTAAGTATGATGCATCATATCCTGTGTGCCTGGAGACTGTTCAAAAGTTGCCATTTGAATTATATCCAGCATTTGCAAAGTATTTATCCACTGATTACAGGCAGCTGTCATAAAATTGGAAGTATAGTTAAAGCTGTTCGGTTTTGTAAATAAATAGAGTTTGAAGAGCTTTGTGTAAGGGTCACATACTGTGTGATTCTTGAGGGGAAGGGTATGAAAAATACTTAATTTTTCTGATAACGGCTTTAGTGTTTTTGTAAAATAATTCCACGGTGTGTGTGCTTTGCTCTTTACTTATGTCATAGGGGTGAGGTCAGGGAACAGAGGGATTGTGTTCCCTTGTTACAGGAGATCTTTTTGCTGCTTTCAGCAGTCAGTCTTCTTATCCTGTTTCAAACAATGTTCCTATGAAAGTACTCCTAGATCCTTTCTGCATTGACTTTTTTACTCACTGGTATTCTATAGCACCCTTTATGAACAAAAGATCCATTTCCAGAAGTTTAGCCAGTCCTTTAAAGATGCATGCAACAGAATCCTACTCCCTTTGCCTCGGTGCAGGGGAAATACATCCAAGGATGCATTGCTTTTTACTGAACTCAGGGTTTTTCAGTTACTGCCCCTCTTCTCTCCTGCTTGATGGCTTGTCACTTCACTTTTCACAAGGGATTTTCTTTCTACTTTTTCTGTCTTCGTTTAACTTTCTTCTTTCCATAGTTCTGGGTTGTGAACTGTGTAATACTCTAGGCCATCCAGTGAAATGTCCTATCTTGATTCTCCTTGTCAGCATAAATTACAGTAATCTGTGTAGGTTTGAAAAAAAAAAAAATAAGAAAAAAGCATACTAAGGTCTGTAAATTGATCTCATACACCAAAATAGGTACAGTGACACACAAAATATTCTGGTCTATATTTGCCTTTCACATTCTGATCTCTGGGGAGCTCTGTGTGCTTGCTGTGACAGGATCAGGTTTATCCGACTTCTGGGAGATAAAATCTGTCTTTGGAAGGACTGACATGATTGTGTCTATATGCCATGGTGTTTGGCTCTCAAAATACCATATTGTAGACACAACAAATTTGTCAGCAACAGGGTTTGTTCTTTTTCCAGCCCACTTAGAGGATAACAAATGTTGCAAGTGACAGTACAATAATTTTGCATGCAGTTTTTCTAAAACTGAAGTTCACTGACTGACATCTAGATGGTATCATCATTAATACTGTTCACTCTTGCTCTGAAGAGTAAACACTGTGATGTCTTTTTTCTTATGGTTTGGGAATCTTAATAGGTATTACTATAAACAAAAATACTTAAATAAAACAGATGCTTACAAATAAAGATAAGTACAAACCAGTTCTTACTCTGAAGACTTTTATGCTCAAGGATCTGTACGTTTGAAATCTTGTATTTGAGGTTTTCTCAGAAGTCATGTTTAAAGCTCCTAATGTTGAGATAGTTGTGAAAGGGGTATTTTACAAGACCTGAATGTATTCTTTGAACTGACTTTAAAAAAGAAAGGGTACTTAATAAATTACTCTTGAGCAGTAGTTTGTTGCTGCTGAAGGGGAATGTTTCACCCCCAGCAGATATTTCTACCCCTGTCTTGGGCCAGCAGGAGTAAGACCTGATCTGTTTGGAAACTAACAATATGAAAAAAAGATTGATCCAGCTGACTACATAGCCACACAGGTACTAATTAGTACCCAACAAGAAAGGATATGCCTTGAGGTGGTGAAAAAAAGGCTAGAACTCCTTCTTTTTAAATGGCCCAGTTTGGCTAAAACGTAAAGCTAAATAGGATGTTCTTAGTATTGTGCTCCCAAGTAGCATTATTAAACTTACTTCCTGGAATAAAATAAAAATTCCTTTTTCATTTCTGTGTGATGGTTGAAATCACAGAATATGAAGGCAGAAGTATAAACAATAAAGCATCATAGAAACACTGCTATTATAGTAAAGAGCTACATTTTAATACTGTTTGTAATGTTCCTCATGATGAGTGGTTCTTATGCATATGAAATAGCCTGAATACTAAATATATTCAAAATGTTTGGTTTTTAGCTCCAAGAAATCTTCAGGAAAAAAAATGAGAAGAGAGAAAGAAGAGGAGATGAAGAAAAACGTGCAATGCTGGTAAGTAAATCTGGTAGTTGGTTTGCTTTCTTTGATATGGGACAAAATTGTGGGAGTATATATTTCACACAGTAAATTCATGTTGTTAAAAGAATATGCATAACTTTACATGTAGAAAAAAAAGCAATATTTAGCCTAAACTGCAGTTACAGAAAAAGTGGTCAATATGAAGGAAAAAAAGTGTTTAAATACTGTAGTACATATTATGACATTGATTGCATTTGGACTCTGTAAATCTAGAGAAAAGTGAATAGTAATGACCCAGTGTTCCTGTCTGTAAGTGAGAGATCTTAGTGGCAAGACCAAGCTGTACTCTTGCTTTCATAACTAACTGAAGCTGTTTGCGTAGACATTCTGAACATCATGCTTGGTATTAAAATAGTAATTTTAAAATAGATGATGAAATGTTGCAAGTGAACTTAGATTTTATATTAAAATTTAGTCTTCTTATTAAATAATGCTTATGACCAACACAAAATAGCTGTATATATTAATCTGAATAGATTTACAGGGAATATTGGATACTCCCATAATGTCAAATTTGCATTTCTTATGGGGATAAGAAAGGTAAGTCAGAACTAAATGAGTCTGGTGGTTTGTCTGAAGCATGGCAGCACTAGCAGGTATTTACTTTACTGTTGGCAAAGTAAAAATTGGGGACAAATCTCTGTTAAGCCCACAGCAGAAAATTGTAATTGCATATTTATGGAACAAACTGCTTATTATAAGAAACATTTTGACATATACATGGAGTGTCTGTTATCCTTTTATGAGCATAGATACTTTATTTTAGTTCTTTGTCCACAGGAACATAAACATAGGAACCATAGGAAATTGGAATTTCAAGAATTAATACCTTTTATACTTTCCCCTAGCATAAAAAAGAATCTTGTCTTCCCACCCAGAGAGACCTGTCCTTCTCAGCTTTTCCAAACTGTAGGTCAATTATTGAATCTCTCACACACTGCTTTTTTGTAACAGAGTAAACTTAAAGCCAAAGGAAGAGCTTTTGAAAAACTTAGATTGCAAAATGGCACATTTCTCCTGAGTGTAATCTCTGTGAATCTGTAGTTCCCTTCTGAAATTTTGAAGAATGAGATTAAAAATAAACCACTTTTTTCTTTCACTGTCATTTTGAAAACAAACAAAAAGACTAATAATACATAAAATAAAGGTTTGCTTCTCTTAACCTATTCTGTTCTTTTTTTCCCCCCTTCTTTTATCTTCATTCTGACATGTGATTCTTGGCTTGGCCCATTTTTTCCTGTATGTCAGCGTCTTCAACTTTATGGATATCATACTTCTACTAACAGTGTATGTATTCTAATTCTTTTCAATTGACACAGTCTTCACCAGTGAGATGAAGTAATATACTACAAGAAAATTTGCTATACTTATTTTTTTCATGAAGTTAATTGCTTCTGCTAATCAGTAAAATGTGAGGGATTTTACTTGCATAGAAGATGGTGCATGCTTGTTGCATGCATTCTGAACAGGCAAGCTTACCAGGAGGAAAGGTTGCTCTCCTTATTTATGTAAAATAGAGGAAACAGTATTTTTAAGGGAAAGGGTGAAACATATTTTAATAAATTATAGACTTGTTTTTAATTGATGCATGTAAATTAAGTCATCCTGCATGAGTCATTTGATTCAGCTGACTTGTTGCCTTGTGTATAATGTGAAGTAGTAATTAGTCAATCCTTCACCTCTCTGTTCTCCCCAAAAAAGAAACCTGAGGAGAGCTTTTCTATTTTCATGCTTCATTTGCAAAAAAAATTCTAAAGAACTTTCAGCGCCAGCTAGAATAGGATTTTATTGCAAATAGTCATTGTATTATGTATGTGACAATAAACTCCTTTTCAGTCATATTTTGAGGGGTGGGAAAGAGATCTTCTGGGGTATTTAATGTCTTCATTATGACATGACTAATTTTTGTATCACAGCAGAAGTAAAACCATTTTTGAAAAAAGATTGATTTGATGTTTATGTAGAAGAACTAAGCTTGTTTTGGTATGATTATTGTGATATTCAAAGAGAGGGGATGGAACCTAGAAGAATCAGATGACTAGTGAAATTCCAATTTAAAAGTCTGCTTCATATAATTTACAGGAATGCACAGGTTTATTTCCTGTCAAGTTGGCACATATAATTTGGACTATATGCAGGAAGGAAGTCTGTTGAATGAAAAGGTGCAGGTTCTGAACCCAAATTAATTAGCTATTCTACTCATAGAACAATTTTTAAGCTTTAGTAAAAAGATCTCCTTGTAGACTCCATCCATGTCCAGACGTTTTATGAAGATGATGCTGAGTGTGCACCATTCTTTTCTGCCCTTTTACTGTCTGAATTGAGATCTCCACACAAAAGAAACTCGGATGTATAGGAATTCACAGTATGCAAAAATCCCCCCACCCCCAAAAAAATGGTATTTTGGGTTTCTGTTTCTCCTATTTAAACAAAAAGTGTAGCAAGCCTTTTCAGTTATCCTTGATGTCCTGAGGAGTTGAAGATAACTCAGGACCAAGGAGGTGCAACCTTAAAATGTCCAGGATAGTCCAACATGCTGTGCTGGACCCTTCTCACTTCATCTTACAAAACATTTCTATTTTTTGAAAAGCATTGAGGTCTATAAGCCATAGAAAGCATACAGTGGTGTTTTAAATGGGTTAAGTATTTTTGTATTTTCATTTGCATAGGTTAATTCTTTCAAGTCATATTCTGGTGCTTGCTGCATTTGTGTCTAAGACTACTCCAGCATGTGTCGCATGAGCACTTTCACTGGCTGAATGCCAACCAGAACATGAGAATTATCATGAGATGCATGGAAGGAAAATAAAATGTGCATGCCCAGAAATACTAATCCCATTGGCTAAAGTAAATCTCCAGTAATGGAACAAATTCAGTGAATACTTAAAATAGATAATTATATGCATGACAGAATGAGGTGTTGTCATTCACATTACAAGGTAAATTTGATCAGCAGATGTGCATAGTGTATTCCCAGCAAGTATGCTACAGTTGAACTTATTAGGCTTTGCTTTTGCCTTTCTTTATTGGTGCAAAGAGGTCATCCTGGTTATTGGGTGAAATTAATTTTATATAACTAGTTGTATGGTGATGTTTATATATTGACCAGTTACAAAATGAATTTCATAAGTATGTAAATTAATGGGGTTTTTAAAAACAGATTTTTTAGAAAAACAGTGGCAAAATACTGAATTTCAGTGGGTGTTTTCATGTATACTTTTAATAAATATTTTCACTTTATGCTTTCTCCAATAGTCTGCTGATACTTTTGGAACAGCCAAGTTAAGAGTAGTAAGCAAATAGGTGTCCTAGACCAGTGTTCCTTTAATTTATGAAGTGTAACGTAACCGGGTTGAAATTTCTCAGTTTAGAAGCAAGAGAACCAAGCCATGATTGCAGAAGATTTTAAAGTTTGTAAGTGGTTGTTCTATTGTTCTTTGTTTTTCAAACAATTGTGCCTCTTGAAACTGCAGGTTCTTAAAACAGAAGGAGAGGACCTTGTCCCCAGAAGCTACTGGGATACTTTGAGACGTAGTACAAGCCAAGCACTCTTTTCAGACCTTGCGGAGGTATAAGACAACCTCTGTCTCTGGTCCATAAACAGACTGCTATTTTATTTATTTCTGTTCTGATTATTTTCCTATTTTATGCACTTTGTTTCTTCTCTTCCTTTTAATTTTATTTTTTTTTTAAACCTGAAAGTTCTCAGCTGAAATACATTTGGTTCCGTGCAGTGCAATAATTGAAAATTTTAATTTTCAAGTAAAAGCAAAGTTACCTTTTGAAAGAGTGGGAAGATCAAGTCTGCTTCAATCCTCACTATGAGAAGCATTTTCTAACACTAAGAGTGACAGTATTTCACAGAGAAGTAATTCAGGAAACTTTTGTCATTTAGACTTGGTCCAGTGGTATGACAAATTTAATGAGAGTTGCAGCCCTTTAAGCTTTTAATCTCTCTGTCCTTGATGTGCTTTTTACGTATGTTATCTGAGCCTGTCTTCACAAAAATTATCATGCAAAGATTGTTTTAATTGTTGGAGTAAACCAGGAATGTTTTAACCAAAACATTAGTCATAATCTTTTTTAATACTGCACAATTGTTATGGAGGTCTAGAAATATCACTGAGCTGTCAGATTAATTTCCATAGTGCTTTAAATTCCAGTAGTTACTGTTTCATGATCTGCTTCCAGAAAATTGAGGAAGACATTTATTTGTATTGAGCATTTTGGAGGGTCAGAAAACTAGGTCATTTAGGCTCATCTCTGCCTCATACAGTGAGGGTGATTGCTCTGCTGGTTGTGGCATTAAAGGACATACAGCAACTCCCCATTGACTCTGGTCTCAAAGTCCCATGTGTTCTAAGCAGGGTCATGAGAAAAGAACAAGGCACCGAAAAAGACCTCCAGGCTTGAGCAGTATTTCGTTGGTTTGTAAGCAATGTGTGGTTCATATTAAAAGTAATTCATGTTTTGTCCCTGCTGTTCCTCTGCAGAAGCTATTGAATAACCTGAGGACTTTGATGGATTTATTTCTAATTTCCAGGTTAAATTTAATCATAGTCCCTTTTACTCCAGCCTGTTGTACCTTAATTTTCATAGGGATTTTTCTTCTTTAGTATTAATCTTCTTACCCATGGTTGTGTTTATAAATGCAGTTATAACCCTCAGTTTTAATTATCATAGGCCAAGCGAAATAAGGTATTTGATTTTTCTCTTAAGGTAGAACCTACATTTCCCAAGTATCAAATAGGCCTTTTCTGTATATCTCTCAGCTTGTCTTCATTTGCCCTTGAACCAAACAAAATGTAGTATTACAGAATTGAGTTTTATAGCAATATCCATAGTAAAAACACATACTTAGTAATCTTGCAGTAAAGCAGTATACCCAGCCTATCTTTCCTTGCTTTTATGTTCATGAGCTCCTGAACTATTAGTTCTTATTTATCCCACCAAATTTTAAACCCCAGAATATCTAGTCATCTAAGGGAGGCATAGAGAAGGCTGCTCTTTTCATTGACCTTTTAAGAAGCTTGGGGAACCTTTCTCTGAATGAACTATCATCTTAATCTACAGTTAGCTGGCATGAATTCAGTCCCAAGTATAGATGGACTTAAGTTCAGTAATCTCTACACACACTGACTAATACCTGTAACAACGGTGTAATTGAAATACAACTGCAGCTATGTTAAGCATCAATTTATATTCTCTATAAAGCATATAAAAAGCTGGTCTGCTCACTTGTAAATCATTTTACAAAGAAAAATCATGTTCTGCATTTGCTCCACTGAGAATTTCCCACATCTCACCGTAATCATCTTTATCTTGCTGGGTTAAGCTTGAGCCAGCTGGCTTTCATCCATGTTCTTATCTCTCCCAGGTAATCTTACATCTGAAAAATATTTTAGTCATTTGTAGTAAGAAGGTGGCGTAAAGCTAGGTGACACTGGAATCTGTTGTTTCATATACTTTTGAGAATGCTATGTGTCAGTTGAAAAAGGAGAGTAAATAACATTTGTTGCTGTGGGAATCAACTTACAAGGTCTCTTTAGGGAGAAAAGTTATTGATCACATCTAGTTTCTTTCTAGGGCAGTGTACAATACTGTTTCTACTATTGGTAACTTAGCAACTGCACCATCCTGTTAGAATATGCCAGTTATCACTGAATTCAGGTTTTGGGTTTATTAAATTACTAAACAAAACTGGAAATTAGCAGATTTAGTACCACTATTTCAAAATCAAGAATTTGCAGTAAGAAAGTTTTTATTAAATCATAATACACATACTTCATTATCAGAATATGTTGCTACAAGTGGATCAGCACTCATGAGTGTTACCTACTTTTAGTCAACCCTCTTTAATCAAAATCAAATTAATTTTGCAGAATATAAAATATATTTACTGTTCTTCAGGGTAGAAAATTGAGGGGGAAAGATGTTGCTATTATGCAGCGAGCCAATAATGTGATTGAAGCACTTGTCTTCTGTTTGTCTCTTTTCCTGTATTTGTAGTACAGTTAGTATAAAGATAAAGAGAAATGAGCAGGATTTTACTCTCCCTTAAATGACTGCAAAATATATCTGATAAAAATTGAGTCTCATATTTGTATATATGGAAACAGGTGTCATTTAATTTTCACTGATCTAAAATACAAAATTTGTTTTATTATGAGCAATAGATAATAGCTTTAAATGATTAAGGCTTTTGGTTTCATCCTTACCACAGGAGAGAATTTTTTTAATGCTATCAATGCAGAAGGAGCACAGGAATAGTTTTCAGTCACCTGCAATTCTGCTAAGAAGCATATTGGGTTGAGTTTCTGGTGGTTTTTGTTTGTGGTTTTTTCATTTAGTGAGGGCAACTAAATGGGAATTGTGAAAAGACTTACAGATTGTGTTTTTCTTTAAATGGTTCTTTAGATATAGGTGAATGCAACCTAAGTCTAAGGTTTTGAAATGTTTTTGCGAGATGAAAGGCTGTAATTTAACATTTGATATCTTTTCAGTGTGCTTGAGGGTAATTGTTTGAATGTGCTTAGGGATTTAATTGCTTAAAAGACATAAGAAATCAGGGTATCTGCATTTCAGTATATTGTGTCCTGGAGTGGAGAATAGCAGTATTAAAAGACAGTAGTGATTACTTTTCTGAATTAGGTGGCTCACTTGAAGAGCAGAGTTGTCTTAATTGAAGGACATGAAATATCTCTCTACCTGTATATATATTATGTAATCTTTTTTCTCCCTGGAGAAGAATATGGAAATAAAGAGGAAGTTAGAGTACATGAAATACAATCTTGAGAATCCTATACTGATGATAGTAAAGAACAGAAAAGTTTTTCTCATTTCTTTAGATTTTTGGATGTTGAAGGAAAGATTTGTGTTGTTATTGCCTCATGTTTTCCCTTGTTCTTGGTACATAAATACTCTTAATGGATATTGCTTTTTACATTTTTTACAAATTAATATGTATGTTTGCAATTAATATAGTATATTTCAGAGAATGTAGATCTGAAATGGATTTTCATGGTACACGATATTGAACTATTGCATATTGTTTAAAATTTCTTCCTGGTTTCTTCACTTAGAATTTCTCCATCTGGTTATAAATTTATAGCCTCTTCAGTTATGAAATAAAGTCAGACTTAAAGGACTCTTGAGTGCAGCTTGCAGGTTTATACATGCAGATCTTTATGGAGCTGTATAAACAGTTTTCTATATTTATAGTAGACCCCATAGGTTTATAATCTGTCATTATGGTGATAAATGAGTACTGTTACATCTCCCAAATGCTTACTAGTTTTCTGTACTGTACACTTGATTTGGTCCTGTATCAGTAGAGTCAGCAGGTACACTTCCTGATGGGTGGTAGTTTGCCTAGGAAGGGCAGAGTCTACTGCCTTTGTAAGAAAAATGAGAGCTTGGACAGAAGGTTCTCCCTAAGCAGGTGCAGCAAGGAGACTAAATGCATTGCTTTTTAAATTTCAGGTGTTGGCTGATGTATGTTAATGACATGAAGGACATTGCCATGTTGGAATACCGTGGCTTCGTTAAGAGTCTGATATTACTGAATTATTCTTCTAGCTGTTCAGTACCTCAAGAATTTATTTGCAAAAGAAGTAAAATCAATGCATATACACAACAGTTAAGAGCAATGAATATGTAGTTAAAAAAGTAGAATGTTGTGCAATCACTATAGAAAGATGATAGTTACTTCTGTTTGTAAATGTCTTCTGTTTACAACTCATGCTATTACAAATGGTCAAGATTAGTTGACTTTTTATTCTGATTCTGGCCTGCAAAGTTTTTTGTTATTTATTATAGAAAAAGTATGAATACATGTTCAAAGATTCTTGTCCTATGCAGAGACCATGTACTTGGTAGATGAGGAACATTCTTAAGAGAATGAGTCAAAATATTACTTCATTATTTCAAAATCTCTTACAATTCTGGTGTTTTAAATACATTTGGGGAATAAAATTTAAACTGTAATTGTCTGCCACTTACAGAAAAGAATCATATATACTATGCCTGACTGATGTGAATTGTTTTGGAACACAATCCCATACTTAATTTTGAAATGTAAAATATATATGAAGTAACATCCTTTAATTTCTTTGTAGTTGCATAGTAGAAGGGAAAGGAGATTGTGTAGAAAGGGAGTTATGTTTATGGTTTGCCTCAACTGGCGAAATTTTTTTTTTTCATGAGTTTCTGGTTTTATTTTTCATGCTTTTCCCCCCTTCATTGTAGCTTCCATTATATTATTTTGTTGTTTTAAATATTTTCTACTAAATGCAACTAACAGCTAATGCCATTTTGTGTGAAAATTGCATGGCAAAATTAATGTAATAGATTTTAATACTAAAATCTCTTTTAAGACTATGAACATAAAATACAAACTCTTAATAGAAAGCTCTACTGTGATGATAGCATTCTCAGATTATACGTCTGTATCTGATCCAATCATGGCTTTTAATTTTTTTTATTCTAATATTTAAGCGTATGGATGATATTTCAAGTTCGCTGTCAGATACTACACTGCTTATACACTTTTTTGGCAAGAAAGGAAAAGCTGAACTGAACTTTGAAGATTTTTATAGGTGAGTCTCAACTTAATTAATTCCTTGTAAAAAATATTTAAATGGTTGTTCTAACGAATGTGTCTTTATTACTATACACATAGCATATACAGGCATATATATAAAGTTTATGTTCCCTTTGTGTGTGTTATATATACAAAGTGCCAAATAAAATAGTAAGTGGCCCAACAATAAAAAGTCCTCTGCTAATGCTGCTGCATTTGCAAATTTTATTAGCACTTTGCATAGATAGTTTGGGGTGGAGAAGTTCTACCTGAACCCGGTCCTTATTGGTAAAAAGTTTTTTCTTGGTTTTGAATTATTTTTATTTTTTCCCTGTTGTAAGTGCTTAAAAAACACCCCTCTGTGTGCCTCTTTGCTCTTAGGGATGTATTTAAATGCAAAGATTTTTGTGAAGGTACCGCGCAGACACTTTAGAACAAGCTTCTTTGGGCACACAGAAAGTAAAGAGGTGCTTAGCAATAACCAACATGGCTTTACCAGGGGCAAGTCATGCCTGAGGAATTTGGTGGCCTTCTATGATGGGGCCACAGAATTTGTGGATGGGGGCAGAGCAACTGATATCATCTACCTGGACTTATGTAAAGCATTTGACACTGTCCCACATGACATCCTTGTCTCTAAATTGGAGAGACATGGATTTGATGTGTGGACCACTCAGTGGATAAAGAACTGGCTGGACAGTCACATGCAGAGAGTTGTGGTCAGTGGCTCATTGTCCACGTGGAGGTCAGTGATGAGTGGTGTCCCTCAGGGGTCAGTGCTGGGTCCAACACTGTTCAACATCTTTGTCAGTGACATGGACAGTGGATTGAGTGCACCCTCAGCAAGTTCACTGATGACACCAATCTGTGTGGGGCAGTCACAGCTGGAGGGAAGGGATGGGACATCCAGAGGGACCTTGACAGGCTTGAGAGGTGGAACAATGCAAACCTAATGAAGTGCAGTACTGTGACAAGAGCTAATTTCACCCTTAGTTGTATGACTAGGACATCAAATAGTATAAGAAATTCTGTGTCCTTTTTTTAGATAGCTGATTCTATATTTTGTCCAGTTTTGGTGTCCCGAATATACTAAATAGGTTGTTAAGTTGGGAAGAGTTTATAGAAATGTCATAATAATCAGCTGAAAGGTCAGATTGAAAGGCTGCAAGAGCTCATCATACTTGGCTTGTTAAAAATCCAATAAGGTTTGATTGCAAGCTGCAAGTAACTACATGGGGAATCAATTCTGAGAATTAATTTAGTACCATGATGGAAATTTCAGTTTAGCATATACAAATAAAGATCAGTCACACACTGAAGAAGAAAATGAAGCCAGCACAAACTAGGATTAAATTAGAAATGTAAGTATTAAGTAATTTTAATCTGTACTTACATGCTTCATTGTTGTGTTAAGATTGTTGCATTGACTAGAAAATGTGTCAACATAGGTAAGGGATTTACCCAATTTACCATCAATGTTGAAAAAGAGAACTAGTCTGTGTAATGTTTTTGGCTTATATTCTACAAGTCTTTTAAGGACATATGGTGTAAATATAAAGTATGACAATTTCTTCATATTTATGTTTGTGTTTTAGATTTATGGATAACCTACAAACTGAGGTTCTAGAGATAGAATTCCTTTCCTACTCTAATGGGATGAACACCATCAGTGAGGAAGACTTTGCCCATATTCTTTTGAGGTATACAAATGTGGAAAATACATCAAGTTACCTGGAAAACATGCGCTGCAGTATTCCTGAAGAAAAGGTAATTGTTTAGGAGTGGGCCACAGCATGCAGTCCTAGTGTCATTAAGATGAAAACAGACTTGTTGAACTGAATGAGTTTCTGTCACTGAGTTACTCAGCACCAGGATTTTATTCTGATCATAAGCTGTCTGTCTTGTGTTTCAGATTACTTGCTGAATGAAAAGTAGAAGAGTAAATGGCATAGAATTATGTTCCATAGGACATAGCTAGTGATATCTTTGGAGTTTAGCTAAAACATAAAAATACAGTTTAAAAAAACAAAAACCATCTAGCAATGAGGAATTAAAAAACCCCTTTTTATGTTTGCTTCTTTTTTGCACTGCCACTGGAATAGCACCTCTTCAGAAATAGTATTGACACCCTTTAGCTTGTTGTTTTTAATAATGGATCACTTGTACATAGTTATTGTTGGGTATGTGGTTTTTAATAACCAGAGAGACAGAAATGCCAATATAAACAGGAAATGTCATGAGGTAGATGGTCATTGATTTGTTTAACAAGTGTGTTGTCAGAAGTGTATCTGAGAGAAATGTTGTGGCAACTATGCCTCAATAGTTGTATCAATGTGTCATTCAATAGTGTAATGTTATAAGTAGCCCTTCAAATAAGAGGTGTTTTGGATATACTGCTGTTTGTGTTTACAGAGGGTGATGAGATTAATCTGTCCTAGAAATCTCTTTCATTAGCTATGTACTTTAATGGCATTGATAGCCAGAGCTTGTGAAGAAAAGTAACAAATCAGTTTGTACAGTTTGTGTGATTTTCTTTATTGGAGAAATGACATTATAATTTCAATCTGCAGAGTAAGGTTGGTCAATTGACCTGATAGAAACACACTCCAAAAATCAACAAGTTTCTGTTCAGGTGTCTGTTAGTGTGATTCTTCCTGTGGTGTACAGCAGTTAGGGCCACTCAGAAATAAATACAGCTGGGGAGTGGAAAGGGGGAGCAGGACTGTCTCTTTTGCACCAGGTTAGGTATAAGATGACCTTGTAAGATTGGAATCAGAGTTCCTGCTCAGTGACCCTTTCTGAGATCCTGACCTAGCTGCTGAGGTGCCCAGTTCTAACTAATCTGAAAGGTCTGCACAGCTTTCAATATTCAGAGTCAAGATAGTGCAACAGAACTTCTATAAAGCTCTTTTTGCATGGTTCCCAGGTGGAAATCTGAAAAAACCCACTCCCTTTGGGGCTTGTATAGCAACAATGATATAAGTATCACTTGTGTAACTGAAAAATAATGACAGCTGTAGGTATAGACAGAATAATTCCTTGAATGGCAAAGGTGAAGTTAATGAAGTAAAATTTGATATATATTTTATATATATATAAAATTTGAAGTATAATTTGAACACAGGGAAGTATTCTTTGAAGTTCATCTCTTAAGTCTTCCAATGTCACTGTTCTGATAGCAGATATTCCACAGTAGTTTTCTCTTCTTGATCTTTGGTGGGACCATCAGTTAAGGACAACTTCATGTAGAAAGCTGTGTCACTCAGTTACAGGTTTGCTTATGCTGTGTTCTGGGAATATCCTGGCACTGGAGCAGTGTCATATGCTGTACCTCCCTTATGTGAAAGAAGATGCTGCTGTTTTCCATAGCTTTGTATCACTGGCTTGGTAAATGTGCTGTCAGTACTGTGAAAAAGTAAATCCCTGTGACATCTCTTATGCTGGCCACAGGCTTTTGAGAATGGGACTTTGCCTCTTACTGCCATGGAGGCATTGTTCATATGTTTGCACTTTTTTTACACTTGTAATATCATTATAATTTAAAAATTATAAAATGTTCTCTCTTGTTTATTCCAATGATATGCTGCAATAGTAATACTAACCAGAGGATTCCATTTAGAAGAAAAAATAATCAAGTCTGTAAAGTAATAGACAGTTACTCTCAGAGTTGATGATGTTACTCTTTTATGGCACTGTATGAAGAAGCCCCTTAAGCAACATGAAGATCATTTTGCCATATGGTAGTAACATTAAAATGTTCAGCTGGCATGCTGCCTGCTCACAGGATGTTTTCCTCCTACTAACTAGATGCCAAGCACTGATTCGTTTAAGCTGGAATCCTGAATTACTGCAGCTATCAGTTCCTGAAGAAAGTCAGTGCATTTTTAGCAACATTGGTACATTTATATGAGTTTTCTTTGCTGCAGGAAAATACAATCTGCCCATATAAATAAAAAAGTTAGCTTCCTTTTTGTCATGGTTTAACCCCAGCCTTTGAGCAAGCACCACGCATCAGCTCAATCACTCTGCCACCAGCAGGATCAGGGAGAGAGTCAGAAGTGTAAAAACTAGAAAACTTGTGGGTTGAGATCAAGACGACTTAATAAGGAAAGCAAAACCTGCACATTCAAGGAAAGCAAAGCAAGGAATTAATTCACTGCTTCCCATGGGCAGGAGGTGTTTAGCCGTCTCCAGGAGAGCAGGACCCCATCACACGTAATGGTTCCTTGGGAAGACAAACACCATCACTCCTAATATTCCCCCCTTCCTCCTTCTTCCTTCCACTTTTTATATTGAGCATGATGTCATATGCTATAGAATATACCTTTGGTCAGTTTGGGTCACTTGTCACGGCTGTGTCTCCTCCCAGTTTGCCATCCCCCCCCAGTCTCCTCAGCAGCATGGCAGTGCACAAAACAGCAAAGGCATTGGCCCTGTGTAAGCTCTGCTCAGCAATAACAAAAGCATCTCTATATTATCATCACTGTGTTCAGCACAAATCCAAAACATGGTCCTGTACTAGCCACTGTAGAGAAAATTAAATCTGCCCCAAGCAAAACCAGCACATTATTACATGCAAAATAAATATTTTTCAGTAGGAAGATTCTGGAATATTTACACATAGATAACATCCTATGTCAAAGTACAAAATGTATGGCAAATATGAAACAGTATTACCCTGACCAGCTGATCAAAATACGGTCTTAGGAAAGGAGATAGTAGAACACTGTATGCCCAGCTCTCTTTGAGTGTCATTTTGTCTGCCCTTCTGTTTCTTTTGTGTTTCTTGCTGTTTTTCTTTGAGAGGAAATAAACATTTATAATTGTAGGTGATTTCAGCAAGACTTGTAGAACTCTTTAAATGAAGCCAGGTATTTTTTTCATTTATATTGGACAGCTTAGCCATGGACTGTATGCGTAGCTCCTTTATCTCCCTGTTTCATCTCCAGTATCAACTTATGGCAGCAGTTTTCATCATTACTGGAAACAGAAGCTGCAAAAAGCCTTGTATGTAGACCAGCAGTTCTCACCCTTTTCTATGCAAGGGCTACTTTCCATCTAGAATGATCATCTCCTGCAGTTACATGGAAAGAGCCAGGATTTTCACAGTAGCCTGTCCTCTTACAGTTATTTCCCACATTCAGAATCTTTACAGACCAATTACTGCACATTAGGGATTTGTGAACCTGGAAATGTCAGCTCAAGACTTTGGTGGCAGTTTTCTATCATTGCTATTTTGCCATAGTACCTGAGGGTCCTAGCTGAGGACTGAAGTTTAATTGATCTAGGTATCTCACAAATGCATGACAAAATTATTCAACTCCCAGAGAGTTTTCTGTCTGAATACAGTGTGAGGAATGGAACTTGGACATATAAACTATTAGTGTCAAATGCAATGAAACAAGAAGACAGTATTGGTAGTAGTAAACTAAGCTTTTAAGATAAAAATTTAAATGAGGAGTTGGTTCTGATTGTGTCTATGAGAGTTTCTTCCCAATTGCAAAGGATGAAACAGAGAACAAATATGCTTGTTGAGAAAAGTAATCCATGATGTAGAGGGGTCAAGCTCTCCAAACATTTTATAAATCTTCACTAGAGCTTAGGTGGGAGCACTTAAGCAGGGGCTTACATCTCAAGTGCATTGAGGCCTATTTAAGTCTTTTATTAAGACAATATTATGTTACTTTCCACATTTTCTGTAGTACTTATTATCTCATATGAGTTTACACCCAACCTCTGCCATCTTCTCTGCCACAAACTTACTTCAGTATGCTTTCTGTGTTCCACCATACCATAATGATTGTCTATGTTTAAGAAGAGACATGGATCAATATTTTAGTTAGATCAGAAAGGATCACAGCTCTTTCTGTTGTCTTCAGGTTTATTTTCAAAGGCAACTATTTAAATAGAATAGAAGAATAAAAGCAAACAGAAAGATAGCCTGGCATGATAAAGGAGAACAGGGAGATCAGGGTTTGACAGAGAATGCCATCCCATGTTCAGAATGGCTGACAGGCCATGGGGAAGGAGATACAGGCAGCAGTCCTGGCTTAATTCAAAGTCTCAGTTTAAGTTCTCTTTCAAAATTGATTTAGATATAGTTGATCAGGTCTTTGGATTTTTAGCTAAGATGAGAGACAAGCAGAACAAGTGTCATAAGGAAAGAAGGTAAAATAAACTCTTTTAACAACAACACTTTCAGAGAAGCTTTCATAGAAGATATTCTGAAATCTGGTCAAAATGCAAAAGGTTTTTTTAAAAGCTGGGCAAACCCTGCAATATTTGATACTTGGAGTATCCGCTGAAGAGACTTAGGTGTCTAAATCTGGATATGTGAAAAATTTAACCTCAAAGTACAGGATTAAGGTAGATCATAACATGTATTTATTAATTCATTTAATGTATTTATGTGAGCACACACACTCTTATATAACAGTAGTTTGCAGGAGTAAACATAATCCAATATTCATACAGACTTCGACGTTTTCTTCTCAGTATTGATTGTCATATCGTAATAGTACTGGAATTCTTAAAATTTGCCTTAAGCAATGGAACAGTATTTTTGACTGCTCTGGTGAGAATTGCTGTCCATTGCAGTCGCAAAGACGAAAGACATTTTGCATTCTTCAAGAGACTTCAATTCTTTACTTTATTGACTTTTACTACAAATCTTTTTTTTTCAATGGGTAGTGTCTGTTCTCAGATGAAGTAGAGATATGTAACTGCAAGGTTTGTTTATTCCATTGTTATTACTACTGATAATTCTTATGGTGCATGTTGTTCTTCTGTTTTTTAGGGTATCACATTTGATGAATTTAGATCATTTTTCCAATTCTTGAACAACCTAGAAGACTTTGCAATTGCAATGCAAATGTATAATTTCGCAAGTCGTTCCATAGGTCAAGGTAAGTATATTTTTATAAAAATCTGTTGGTAGCAATATAGAACTGCTGACGAAAAAGGAAAAAATGTTTTGTAGTTCCTAGTTTGTAGTTTCAATGTCTTCAGTAAATCAAATAGTACAGGAGTTGAGGCATTTGATGACACCAGTAAGAGATCAGATTAGAGCAAACAAAAACATTTCTTTACACACTTAGCATCTGGAATCTGACCTTCTACAATGGTTGTAGAAGGAAACAGTGTCAGAAGGTCCGAAGAGGCATTAGACAGATTTTTTAACAAATCAGTAAGTGGGTGCTAAAAGAACTAGGCATGTATGTGCTGACTAAAATCCATAATAAAATGGTTTCAGTGCTTGGGGAGTGCAAGGTTAACAATATGTGAAGTGGTTAGACTTATGTGCTCTCCTCGAGTAGCATCTTCATGGGTCTGACACATTTTCTCTGTACTTTATTTCCTGGATTCTGTTTTGTGTCAAATAAGTAAATGCTATATATCTGACATAGGTTTAATTATAATAGGATTTTCTAATTTTGTTCTTGCACATACTATAGGATATGAACTGTTATCTTCTGTGTAAAACAATTGATACCAATTAAGTATCAAGTATTAATAAATTTTATCAGTTGAGAACACATTTTCTCTGTACTTTATTTCCTGGATTCTGTTTTGTGTCAAATAAGTAAATGCTATATATCTGACATAGGTTTAATTATAATAGGATTTTCTAATTTTGTTCTTGCACATACTATAGGATATGAACTGTTATCTTCTGTGTAAAACAATTGATACCAATTAAGTATCAAGTATTAATAAATTTTATCAGTTGAGAACTACTTGGTTCAGAACTGTGAAATTCAATTGTAGTTTTCATATTTTCTTATTTTTTGAGTGTTTAAATGTGAAAACTCAAAAGTTACTTGTATTTCATAATGTTCTTCACAAAGTAGCATTAAATTAATGAGATTCTGGAATTTTTTTCTGATGTTTTCCTTATGCAGATGAATTCAAACGTGCTGTGTATGTAGCCACGGGTGTGAAGCTTTCACCACATTTGGTGAACACAGTGTTCAAGATTTTTGATGTTGACAGAGATGACCAGTTGAGTTACAAAGAATTTATCGGCATTATGAAAGACAGGCTCAATCGAGGGTTTAGGGTAAGGATTCTACCTTGTATAGTTATCTGAGCTGACTTTACTGCTTACCACTACTTTAGCATCTGTATCTAATATTCAATTCTAATAAGATAAAGGGCTGGAAATTACTTGCAGAAAAAATTCATAGGGAGCAAGCTTGTAAACCATGCTTTACATTTTAGGTGAATGCATAGGCCTTGCTGCCCTCTTCAGATCCTGTGTAGTACAAGGGAATTTTGTAGAGCTGAAAAAAATTTAATAAGAGTATGGTGTATAAAAGTCTTTATTTTCTTCATATGACAGGTGTTAACATTTTTAACTAAAAGTAAAATCATGTTCTTACTGACAACCTTATCACTTATAAACCTTAACCTGTATTATGGTTCCTAAATTCACTTTTCAGAATGTTATTTCTGTAATGTAATTTTAGTTCATTTTCATTAGCTTCCCAAATACAGTTTTAGAACTTTCTGTGAAGTGGTGTTGAGTCTAAACGTTTATTTGTTACTTCTGTAATATTATGATCAAGCATAAAATGTGGATAACAACCTCTGCATTTGTAACAAACTTACTTCCTTGTTGGTCCTCAATTTTTATTATGGTGTGGGAATGATGATTGTTTCATAACTGTTTCAAGATGTTTGGCTATATGTTTTAATTGTTTACTAATTCTAAGTGTGCAGCATATGTTAATTTAACCAGAAAACAGTCTGCTTACTAAGTAATCCTTGTAATTGTACTACATGTTTCTATTTTACAAAATGCATGACAGAAATCACTTAGAATCCGTAAGAGTTTATATCACTGTTCAGTCTTGTGCATGTACCCTTCTATTGCCTAGACCACTCTAAAATATTCCAGTGGTCTGTGAAAGAACTGCAAAGAATAGCCAAAGATATTCAGAGAAATAACATGCTCTTTCATAAATTATATGTCTAATTTTAGTAAAATACTAGATATCTCCTGGGATTGCAGGAGATGATTATGTTTTGCTCTTATAATTCAGTTATATTCCTTCAAGAAGACTTGCTAGATTATTCAGAAAAATGCCTTCTCTTCACTAATCAGTAGTATTCCAAGACTGTTATAGTACCAAACTTAGGAATTACAATTTCCAGTAAGTTTTCCTAAGTATCACACAACCATGATTTTTCCAAGAGTGGGTAGTAGTAAAAATTCTGAAAAAACTCTCCTTTTCAGTTTGACAAACACCCCCCACCCACTCCAAGCTTGGTTTAGAATGAAAGGTAGAAAACACATAGGAACCTTTTTTCCCAGAACACATCGGTGGAAGGCATCATTAATTGCTTCCTATTGTCTGTACATTAAAACTTACACCATATTTAGAGTGTCCAGAATAAGTAAAAGTTTGCCCTCTTGCTCCTACAGTATGAAGGGCTCAAATACTGTCTTGTGCTAAATCAAAACTAACAAACCACTAACCTTTTCTTATATCAATAACTGTGTTTCAAATCCATATGAAGATTAGGTCAGTTCCATTATACAGATAAAAGATTATAACAGTTTCTGCTCCTGCAGTATTTTGTAGCAACATAGAAAATTTTGCCATGAGAAATCTGAAACTGTTTGTGAGGTATAAATGCTGATATTAATGTTAAGTATTTTACAATTAATGTCCATCCAAGTCAATGTAGTGTCTGATCATCAGTCTAAAAACATCCAAAAATAACAGCTTCAGTTTGGCTTATTATTTGAAGAATGATTTTACAATCGACAACTTATACTTCGCAATTCAACTTTTTAAAAAGTTGTTATACTAAAATGTTGGCCCAGAATCTTGAGGGCATAACTGTGTTTGGTCAGTACCTACTAGATCTGTCTTACTTCAAAGCTTAGCCATGAACTTAGAAACTTGAGGAGGGTGAGGTAACACCCCTTATAGGAACATAATAAATTTTAGATACAGAAGATATTTTAGATAAGGTTTTGGAAAAATAAATGTCTTAAAGAGTTTATCAAGTGGAACTTCTGTTTTTCTGCGATTTAGTAGCATAGGCTGAAATCTTGTTTTGGTTTTAGTAGCATGAAATAAACTCGTATGTTAAGCTGCCACCAAGTGGTCAGTCAGAGTACTACTATAAACTTAAAATGTTCAGACATCGAAGGCTTTATATTTGCTTACTGTTTAGTTCCTTATTTTTATTTGAAAAACAAGCTTGAAAAAAGCTTTATATTTGCTTACCGTTTAGTTCCTTATTTTTTATTTGAAAAATAAAAGAAGATTCCATTTCCTTTGAAAATCCATTTTTTAAACTGAAAGACATGGAACTTAGGCAGAATGTTTATCATTTCGTTATTAGCACATGCTGTACTCTATCTCCCAGCTGTTTGTCACTTAAAGCCATTTTTTGGTATTTTCATGATACTGTTGTCTTATGCTTATCTCTGGCTGCCTTCACATGTTGTCTGCATCTGCGCACTTCTCCATCTTCTGCTCCACAGGGCTACAAACCTATACAGAGGTACACTACTTTCAAATCCTGCGTGAGGAAGGAACTCTATAGCAGATAAATCACGGTATGTGTTAGCCACCCCGTCGGAGTGTGCTGGCATGCTTGCAGGAATGGCTGAGTGTTTAACAGTCACTGCTTTGTTTCCTGTCCCAAAATTCAGGAATAGGTTATCTGACTGTAAGCAATGTAGTAGCTCAAAGCATCACGTTGTGTTTATGACTGAAGCAATAGAATTATATTGTGGAGTTGGTAATGACTGACGCACACTGTCACTGTGTGGTAAGCCAGCTGTGAATTTGTACTGTGTTTGAAATTAGGAAAAGTATTATTTCATAGTTTCTGTTGCTGTTTTTTGTCTGTCCTGTTGCCTGTTTTCAAGTAATTTCTCAAGTATCTGTAGCTAGTAAGTATTTATTAATGAAGATTGTAGAGGCAGATTTTTCTGACTCTTAGTAACTTGATTCTACTTTGATTTATACTGTTATGCTATTGAAAGCAATAATGTGGTTTTGGCTTAATGCTGTACCAGCAATTTTCAAAAATCAGCACTCTGCCCACACACGATCACCATGGCTGTTTCCAGGTGTCCACTAGTTGAATGTTCATTACAGTTAGATTGTACTGTGGATTTCAGTGTAAAAATTGGAGCGTGCATATTCTGTAGCCATATTGTGAAACTGTTTCTCACACAGTGGACACAGCAGACACTGAGTGTTAGCAGACATTTCTCTGCTTGTAAAAAGCAAGAATTTGCTCCTTTGTGATTTAAAGTTCTTTCCTGTTTACTTTTATAGACTCTGCTAGGAAGACTGTTAGTTCCCAGATGTATATTTTACAGAGGGGAGGAAGAAAGAGATGTATATAATGACAAACAAGGCCCCATGGCCAGTGGTCTGGTGTGAGTAAACCCTTTGGGGTTGTCCCATTCCGAATTAGGAGTGGGAGGGAGTTAGTTATAGTGACTCCTGTGGCAAATGATGGCACAAATGAGGTCAGTGTCACTTTAAGTGCTGTGTTTATTAACAACAGGAGATAACAAGTCCCAACAAGCGACAGGATAGGGATAGTTTAGAAAGTGGGAAAGATAAGCAGAAGTATGGAGAGTTTGCAAAAGGAGTCCTGCAGTGGGGGAAGCTTCCTGTGAAAAATTGGTCTGCTCTCTATTTATTATTTTTGCCCTACCCCATCTCTAGAATTTTCCACCTTTCTTCAGTCAGTCCTGGCGGATTTGTTGTGCATATTAATACCAGATCATAGTCCTGCCTTCTGGTTATGTAGCTGCACATGTGCTGGGTGGACTTTGGGGGGAGGGTGGTCTCAGTGAGGCAACTGTCCTCTGTTGAGCTCCTGCATCGCTCTATTTTAGACCTTGTCTCTGCTGCATGTGTCCTTGCCCATAGTGGTTATGCAGTAAAACCACAAGCAGCCAACATGGCAAAAAAGTCAAATGGCAGTCACAGCTAGCCTCGCTTTTTCACACCTTGTGGTTTACACAAGGGAACAATGTTGAGACATTTGTAGAGTTTGGATCAGAGTCTCACAGGGGTAGCCAGCACATCTCATGTGCTACTGAGCTAGAAGAGCTTGACTGTCATTCCCCTGCTGATTTTAATTCTGAGGCATATTATTAAGATGAGATTTTTTTATCCAATAACCATCTTCAGATGGCTCCATACATTGTCATGTTGGTCTCTGACCTTCTGAATCCTCTCATTTTCTGCCATGTGCCTCTCTGAGCATTTACATGCCACTGAGTGTGCCGGGCCTCTGATTTTAGCCATTCTTCCCTGTCCCTGTAAGAGCATGTCAGGAAAGCAAAGGAAACGTCTTGGATGCTGTTGATCTGGGGTGGCAGCTGGCTTCCAGCAGGCCCCCTTCAGATACTGAAAAGTTGCTGTGAGGTCTCCATGCAATCTTCTCTTCTCCAGGCTGAACAGCCCCAACTTCCTCAGCCTGTCCTCATAGGGGAGATACTCCAATCCTCTGACCTACTCTGAGGCCCTCCTTTAGGCTTGCTCCAACAGTTCCACGTCCTTCTTACGCTGAGGACACCAGAACTGCATGCAGTATTCCAGGTGGAGTCTCATGCGAGCAGAGTAGAAGGGAAGAATCACCTCCTTTGACCTAGTGGCCAGGATTTGGTCAGCGTTCTGGGCTGTGAGTGCACCGTCATAGAATCATAGTATCATACAATTTTAGGGGTTGGAATGGAACTTACAGATCATCTAGTCCCAACCCTCTCTGCCACGGGCAGGGACACCTCCTCACTAGATCAGATTGCTCAAGGCCTCATCCAGCCTGGCCTTGAA
>NW_008662462.1:33563-36945 GCF_000695815.1 Acanthisitta chloris
GTACTGAAATGCTGCTGTGAGGTCTCCACACAGTCTATTGTTCTCCAGGCTGAACAGCCCCAGCTCCCTCAGCCTGTCTTCATAGGAGAGATGCTCCAGTCCTCTGAATCAACTTTGTGGCCTCCTCTGGACTTGCTCCAACAGTTCCATGTCCTTCTTATGTTAAGGACACCAGAAGTGTGTGCAGTATTCCAGGTGGTGTCTCACAAGAGCAGAATTGAGAATCACCTCTTTTGACCTGCTGCCCACACTCCTTTTGATGCAGCCCAGGATTCCATTGGCTTTCTGGGCTGCTAGTGCACACTGCAGCTCATGGTGAGCTTCTCATCCACTGTCACTCCCAAGTCTTTCTCCTTGTTGCTGGTTTCAATTACTTCCCCACCCAACCTGTAGATGTGCTTGGGATTGTGATGTCCCAGATGTAGGACCTTGCACTTCATTTTGTTGAACTTCATGAGGTTTGCATTGTTCCACGTCTCAAGCCTGTCAAGGTCCCTCTGGATGTCCCATCCCTTCCCTCCAGCTGTGACTGCCCCACACAGCTTGGTGTTGTTAGCGAACTGGCTGGGGGTGCTCTCAATCCCTCTGTCCATGTTGCCGACAAAGATCCTGAACGGTGTTGGCCCCAGCACTGACCCCTGAGGGACACCACTTGTCACTGGCCTCCACGTGGACAAGGAATCCAGTATCTAATCAACAAGCCTAATAAAATTATCTTGGTGCCTGAAAGGGAGACTGGTAAAAGTATCAAGTTTACATACACCAGCAGCTTGTCAGATGTGAGTTCAGGCAATAAATAAATTAATTCATATGCTGAGATGGTATAAACTGGCAAAAAATGTACAGTGAAGATTTATAAAACAAGATGTTGTTCAGTCTGTATACAGTCATTCTCAAGAAAAAAATTAAAGTTAATAGTATGTCTACACTATGCACTGGAAGACAGAGAAACAAGGTTAGTTCTCAGGGCATGGACTTGGCTACAGGCAACCTCACTGACATAGTGTAGATCTCACTGGTTATTTACCCTGCTCTTCTTCCCACTTGGGGAAGAATATCATCCTGGATGATATTAACCAAAATGCTTCTTGTACCCAAGCTTGCTTGAGTAGGTCTCTGTCAAATATCTTTCTTGTGCACTGAAGAATATAGCGTAATTCTCATATATATATAAAATTCCCTCTTCGCTGTTGACACATTTGTTGGCTGCTACTCTTCATTTGAGCAACTGCTTCTTGTCTCTTGTCATGGATTAGAAAAGACCTCTAAGATCGAGTGACCTAACCTTTTGGTGCAAAATATTGCATAACTTAGAATATTTATTCAGAGTTGTTGTAAACCTCTATTAAAGTTTGTTGCAAGTGCCAATTAATGGAAATGGAAACTTTAGCCAAAGCATGTGAAGTGATTTGGTGAAAGTTACTGTGGAGAACAGAGATAGTTCTGTCTTTGCCGTACATTGTGGAGTGAAAGTGGATTTACATCATTCTAAAAATAATTATTTTCCATTTAGATTATAAATTGGAAAGATAATAAATCTTAAAATTTCATTATAGAAATTTTAAGAAATATAGAAATATCTATAATTTCATTATAGAAATTTCAAAATAAATCATTAAATTTCACTCTGATGTACAAAGAAGAAGGAGTCATTGGAGATTTGAAATTGAACTATTTCAGTGGGTAATTAAATTTCACTCTGATGTACAAAGAAGTGCATACATATACATGAAATACAACAATGGGCTGCAACTACATCCCAAAGTTAGGTGCAGTACGACTAGTATTAATTGTACTTTTTCCATATACACATCACTGTGCTTTGATATACCCCCTCTGGTAAATGTAGAACTCTGATGAAAAAGATGAAGATTCTTCACACACATACCACAGATTATACCCTCCTTTGAATCTGCTCCCTGAAAAGGCATAAATGGCACATTGTGCTGTACATCACATATCTCTAAAATGCACTAATGCCATTTACTCCACAGTGTAAAGGATAATAATGAAAATCTGTCCTTGGGGAACATCTGTCCAAGCTGTGTGTGGTCCCTGCAGGGCACACAGCCTGACTCGGCATCAGCAGGTACTCCTTTGCATGCACTGCAGGGGGAACTGAAAAAAAAGTGTTAGTAGAGAACTACCTAACAGAGCAGAGAGGAGAAATCTGCTTAGAGTGTCTTAGAGAAGGATTACCTAGGAAATGTCTCACAAAGCTCTTTCAAAGTGAATTTCTGAAAAGGGATGTGAGAGGCCAACTTAAGAAGGATTTCAAGTCCATCTAAAAGTAGAGTTTGCTAAACTACTTGTGTGCTCAGTAGCTGTAATAAATATTTAAGCTGTAATTCTGATTTTATTGACTTCTAAAGTATTGAAAGTAGCTATTATGTCACACATAATAGTGAAATTACGTTCTATGTACCAGTAATTTCCTGAGAATCTTCAGATTTTTTGCATTAAAAGAACTGATTTCTAGATGTTATGAATGTTGTGGGGTTTCAAAATTTTCAATTAAAGGTTTCTAGAAGGTTAGTTAATATATATATATATAGTTATAAAATATACATAGTTAATATATAGTTAATAGCTAAAAGTAGTGCCTTGGACTGACTGAGGAAGGAAGTTGCATTTTGAGAAAGACATGAAAGCCTGAAGCATGGATTCAGAACTTCATTTCCAGCCACATTTCAACAATAAATTGCAGTCTTCTGTAAACACTTCATACTGTCAAGTGAGATTAAATTTTTCATGTAGATAATATTTTTAAAGCTTTTAACTTCTATACTTTCCTAATACACAGGAACTGAATACATCTATTGCGAAACATAACTTTAAAAAAATCAACAGAAGAGACTGTTGCTTGCTACTTGAAGAGACTTTTGCTTACCTTTTTTCTCTTAAGCAGAGAAAGTGAGAAGTGTGTGATTAGGCACACCTTGCTGACTCATCTTACCAAAGTAATTGAAAATTACAGAACTTGGGCTTTTGATCCTAAACTTGACTAGAAGCTTAAAAGCATACCTGGATACAGTTGGAGGAAAATGTTCCAGTGAATTGTGAAAGCATTGCAGGGTGTGTGGACAGGAGCACAGGTGATGTTCACCTCAGTTCCTGCAGTGGCAGGAGAGGAGTAGGAAAACACACCTCATCAATAGGTGGCTAAAGGATTGGTGCTACCAGCAGAATTTTGGCTTTTTTGACCATGAGGCATATTCTGTGTTACCCAGCCTGCTAGAGTCAGATGGGCTTCATCTCTCTAGCAGGGGCAAAAGAACTCTAGCCCATAAGTTGGCAGGGCTGATCAGGAGGACTTTAAACTAGGTTTGAAGGGGGAAGGGCTGGAAACCAGGCTTTCTAGAGATGAGCCTCAGGGTGGGAA
>NW_008662462.1:37156-43591 GCF_000695815.1 Acanthisitta chloris
AGGACGGGTGGAGGGGTGGCTCTGTATGTCAGAGAGTCTCTTGACTCCGTGGAGCTTGAGGTCAGTAACAACAAAGCTGAGTGCCTGCGGATCGGAATCGGGGAGAAAGCCAACAAGAATGACATCTTAGTCTTTCCAGTTCCTCCCTTAGCTTTCCCCAGTTTCTCTAATATTTAGTATCTCTCCATCTTTCAACACTTAGTATCAAAATAGGCTTGTGAACTTGGGAATAGTGGAAGAAATCCTGAGATTCAGTGATACCTACAGGTACCATAGAGTCTAGTGAATGTCCCAGGCCACCCCTTGGCCAGTATTTCCCTCCATTCAATGGGCACTTACTAATGTTATTAAACTACAGTGCACTTTAGGATTAAGGTACCCTGCTATAAGGAAGCTTTCATATTATCTCCTCATAATGTATTGGGCTTTTAGTGATGCCCCAGTTTAATGAATGTCAGTCATTTTGTATGCTTTGTGTTTGGTGTCAGAGGTGACCTTTTTAGTAGTGTCAACACATAGAAGCAAGAAACAAAATTAAAGAGGGAGCAGGACATACCTGATGAAAGAGGAAATCCTTTCTTGCAGCTTTTAATATAAATAGGCCATTTGTTGAATGCTGTGTGCTGTGAGGTGAGGATGCATTTTTGACCTGTGTGTGGATTTATAACCCTCTTTTTTACAGAAGTGAATTTGATTTTTCATTATTTTCATATTTAAACATCTATCTAGTGTGTATGAGTCTGAGAAAAATTTAATGTAGAATTAAGGAGTTTAGTGAATGGTATCTTCTTTTCAATTGTGTGTTTTTAATTTTTCACAGGAGACTCCAAAGTATGGTTGGAGGGAATATTACTCTTGTGTGATGACTGTAACCAGTGAACATCTCAGAGGTCTATGGAAGCAATTTCGGAGACGAGATATGCTGAGATAAAGGAAGGAAGAAGTATTGTCTGCACTGGCTAGAACTAATGATTCCTATGAATTCTTAATTAAGAACAAACTAACCCAGGTGAATTGTGAATCTTCCAGCTGCAGGAGAGAACACAGGACTTCGTTTCCACTTAGTGTAGTGATCATCAACTCTTAAAACTGCTTTTCGGTATGTATTTTATTTAAATGACAAACTGACTTTCACCTGAGTGGCACAAGTCCTTTTCTTGAGAACACCCTTTGAATATTATGTTTAATTATTCTGAGACTGATAAGTTTGTCATTTAAAAGAAAACAAAACTAAGTTTTACATCTGCGTAGGAAAATATTTTGGCAATGAAGATAAACTGCCTGCATCAGCTTAGACTGGGAATTTGTTTTCAGAACAGCACTATTGAAAGTTTATGCTAAACTGAAAATTAGAATACATTAAGTAGCATAACAATTATACACAAGTTGAATGGACAAATTAAACTCTTTGAAGCTGTTATTTTAAAAAGAGTAAAGCTGTTATGGTTATAATGTGAATGATAGGTATTTACCTAGGAAAAGTACTGTATGAACTACAATGTTCAGATTCTCCAGGTCTTATTACTATGTTTATTAATTTATCCTTTTAAAAAATAGAAAAGATTTTAAGATGTCTTACAAACAGTATGTCGAAGAAAGGTCAAAATGTTCAAATTCATGTTAAGTAGCAAACACTTTATAGTATTTATTATAAATTTTATTGCCATGCACTGATATGTTATGGGTAGAGTAAAACTTCATGTGTTTCTTGTGAATAGTGCACTTTTATATGAAGCAGCATTGAGTAGAAATTACAGTTGTCTAATTTGCTACTCTGGAATGCAGTACCTGAAAACTACGTAAATAACTGGCATTTGTGTCAACCAAAAAAGCAAAACAAAACATGAATGCATGTAGCAGTACAAAACAACACTCACTAGTATTATTTGAATATTGCACATTAAACATCAGGCATAAATTAGGCTGCACAAAGGTTATGGAGACTACAGGCTGTCAGTAGCCACTATGACCTTTCATGGCCTCTCTACGTTTAAATGTTACTGAACAGTGGTACAGACATTGTGACATTTGTTTTTCATGTTCTCTAAATTTCTTTGCTCTTCAGTAGCAGCATTTTGCCTTACTCCCTTTCAAGATTATTTTCAAGTGGTACGAATTAAAGCCAAACAAACAAGAACAAATACTTTTATACCCTTCTGGAAAAGGTTCAGTGGACATTGAATAAGTCTCTCATCTGTTTAAGAACAATCTGTGCCTTAAAATATTTCTAGCTGAATACACACATGCTAAAACTAATCTCAATAAATTGGTGTCAGAAGGGCAAATAATCGGTAGAGTCAGACAATTAAAACAGAATAAAATAATTTTTAAAAATATCTTACTACTCCAAATACGTGAAAATAAAGTTCTCAAAATTTTACTCAGTGCACATGTTGTTCAAATACAATCTTTTATCACATGTAAATAGAAGAATAGGATCTGTGTAAATGCACCTAAGTTTAGAAATGCTTAATTTATAATCAGATTTATCTCTGATTAAAAAATCGAAACAAAATGGAAGCTTTTCTTAAGAAATTCCACACTCAGAGTTGTAGGAAAAAAATATGCTAGGTTTGTCTTTTATCTGAAAAAAAAAAGAAAAAGTTCAGAAAGCTTTGAAGGATGATAGTTTAGTTAGTATTTCATGATAAATACTTACAAAATTTCCACCTTGGTGTCCTTAAACGATTGACAGCAAGAAAAGATAAAGTAAATTGGGATAAAAGTTCTTGAAGTAACACAGCAGAACACAGATAAGCTGCAATCCCTGTGTGACCTTTTAGAGAATTGACTGTATGCAGTGCATTGTCTTGGTATGCAGAACTGTCTCACTGCTACTTGTCAGCATATGCAAAACCTAGTTTGCTACTTCAGTGATGAAGGACAAAAAAAGGGAAAAAAATAGGGAGTCATTGAAGTCATCCTTCCTTTTCATTCACTACTGCTCACTCACAGTGATCCTCCCCTTGGAGGAAGCAGCAGTACCATCATCATTTTGCTCCTCCACTGCCCTAGGCAATAGTGCACTTTGCTTTTATGGCTGGCTTGAGACAATTTTAGCATTTTTCTATATATTTCCTACCTATAGTCACTTAATATGAAATAGAATGTGAAAGTGTCAGATTAGTTTTTAAGAGTATTTTCCCTCATGTTTAATAATGTTATTTAATATAACTATGAATATATACATATAATATTCTTGTTTATTTCTAAATAAATGCACTTGAAACTAATTTTCTTTGCAGTGTATATCATTTAATTTCCTTTATCATAATCTTTTTTTTTTTTGTTATAAGTATTTTGAATTAGAGCATCTCACCATCGCAAAAATAGGTTTGTTTTCTTGTTTTGATCATCTCTTTAGATAGCTTCACTTTTCTGCCCCAGAATTCTGTATAAAAAAGCTGGAAATGCAAGAACAGACAGGTGAAAACAAGGCAGGGAAATGGCACATGCCATCTGCTTATAGAGGCACCCCTCGGACAGGCAGCAGTCACTGTGTTCAATAAAACCTTATTCAAAATCTGCCAAATTCCTGGCAGCAGAGACAATGTTTATGCTGAAACCAAATTACCTGAAAAGTTGCATAAATTAAGGCATTTTTTTAAAACCATCTCTTTTTCTCCTCCATGTGTTAAAACTCTTAATAATATAAGTGGATATTCAGATGATGCTTAGGAACTACCCATGGATGCCCAGACCAGTTGGGATAAAATGGTGACTATCAAACCTGCAGCTTTGGGTAGCTTTGTGATACTAACTCTGCCTGAGCTCTGGTGAATTCGTAGTGCCTGGCAGAATATCCTCTACAGCAAGCTGCTCCCTGCTGATCTTCTGATGTTTAAGATCATGGGGACAGTTTCCCTCCTTGCACATTTTGGCAGTAAGTCAATATAAACTATTTCCACTGCAGATTCTCATGTTGTTTGACATAGAAAGTTGCCCGTCTGAAGAAAAAGAAAGACTATTAAACAGTGACTTGCATAATTTTGGTGCTCATACTGCCTGGTTTCTATAGTTACTTGATCTCTTCCACCTAAATATCAGGATGCAGATGCATTGAAATAAAAGGGGGAAATAATGATAGAGTTTTTCACTTTGATTCAACATTGCATGATATTCTTTATGAAATGATGTGTCTTGCTCTCTTGTCCCTCTGAGTATATTTTCAAGACAGTTTCTAGCAAAAGAACTCCAGACCAATACTTGCAGAAGGAAAAGATTCAGATTAAAAGCTCATTATTCAAAACTGAATCTGAAACTAATTTGTAGCAATACCAAATCTGAAATCCCCTTAAAATGAAGCCAAAACTAAGAGAAGTATTTTCTAATATGTATGAGATCTGAATGTACAGTATTTTTCCCTGTATCTGTAAATCCATGAAAGCATTTGGCACCATGAATGTGTCAGCAGATAGTGCCCTTACACACACAGTTAAATACGTGAGGGTGTGCTTTAATCTTGAATGGGTGATATTAATTTTTACCATTAGTTTGACTTATAAATTCTTCCCAGAGAGGAACATTATTATTAGCTGGGAGCATTCCATAAAAATACTGTAGTACCCATGTGAAATTTTTTGTATTAAAATACATAACTTTTTCTATATAAACATAGAAACAGTAACATTACTCCTGGAGTTTTTAAACTCACTCTAACCCTGATGCAGAAGCTACAACATAGATTCAAAAGAGCGTGGTGCTGTAAAAATAAACTTTCAGGTATTCCAATCTCTGCAGTAAAATACTGAATCTGAAGTTAGTCACCTAGGCTTTCCAAAAAATGCATGCAGGGTATTGCTCAAGATCCAGAAATACCTCAAACTGCTTTCCATCGGCAAACTAGCCAAACTAGTTAACCAGGCAGTACTGAGCACAGAGACTTCATGAGAAGCTCCTAGGAGCTGTGCATTCTCACATGGTTTCTTTCATGGCCAGCAGCATGTGTAGGACAGTTGAGGGAGAGGGCTGAGTTAGAAAGTGACACAGCCAAAAACCACACACACACACACATATGTCCAGATGTGATTTGATGAGAACAGCTCCCTGTTACAGGAGTGCTGGGGACAGGGTGTGAGAGCAGGTAGAAATACATTGCCTGGAGCAGAGGTGAGGAGCAAGGATAGTGGCAGTAAGGATTCAGAGAGACTTGAGCTGCTGTGGTAGTTGCTATCAAATTATGTGTGTTGCCAGAGGTAGCAGAGCTTGTAAGGTGGCCCTTGCACTTGGACAAAACCCAGTACAAGGAGCAGGGACTGGAATCCAGAAGTCCCTGTTTTGGGCAGATGCCCTAAGAGGCTGCTGAAGCATGTATTCTGGTGCTGTAAACCTTGCATCCTTTCCTGGATCATTTCATCCCTGGACAATGGCCAAACCTAGATGCATGACCAAGGCACAGAGTCACTCAGGTCTGTCAAGACATTTCAGGGTATTTCAGCTGTAAAAGCGGGTTTAAATTATCCTATTAAAAAAAAAAATTAAAAGTGTGGTCAGACTGATAGTTTTATGTTCAGATGGCTAATTTTTGAGTCAGTCATTAAGCCACATGACTCCAAAGGGCAGAAAGCACTGGATTGGTGCACACAGCATGCAATAAGATTTCTTACATACAGCTCTTGAGGGGCTTTCTACTGCAGGGGGTGTGATTCTTGCCTAAGCAGAGACCTGCACAGATCTCCATTGCACAAGAACTGGTACTGGTTGGAACTGGTTTAGCTTTTTCCCATGTTTCCCACCTTAAGAGGTAAAAGGGGAAGCAGCAGGGGAATGAAAATTCCCAGATGAATGCTTCTGAGAAAAAACAATGCAATGAAAAAATTACTGCTGAAAGCCACAGAAGAGTGGGTGGATAATAAGCCCAAATAGGACTTTTAAAAACTTCCCTGAAGGCAGACTCTGACAAATATAGCATTGTATCAGTTCAGAGACAGCAATCAAGAAATTAGAGGAAGAACTTTGCTACTTGGAAGGGAGCTAAATGTGCCTGTCCTGTGAAGAACCAGGCAAATTTCCACAAAAGTTAAAAAATAAAAAAATCATAAAACAACAGTTAGGTCTGGGTATCCAAACAATTGCAAATAATGAAGTACCAACGAAGGGAGAGCAAGAGAATGAATGCATCTGGACCAGCCCTTCAATTAAAATATATTTAACAGCCAGACTGAGATAGGAGAGCATACTAAGCTGCTTGTTTTCATGTAGCTAGGAGCCACAAACTCTACACAGATGACTCCAGGTGGGATGCAACATATATTTTCTAAGTGATGTCTTATGCCAGAGACATTGCATAGAAATTTCATTTCCTACGTGTCCTAAGTGTGGTCCAACACCCAAACAATCTGGAGAGAAGCAAGCAGCATGGTCACTGTGGTGAAGGTCAGAGAGCAGCCCTGTGGAGCTGCTGGTTCACCTCATTAGTGCTGTGTGCCTGTCTGT
>NW_008662462.1:43617-47436 GCF_000695815.1 Acanthisitta chloris
CACTTGTGTGGGATCAAGTATGTACCCTCCTGTCCTGCTGTCCCTCCTCTTGCTGCACCTCTGAATAGATGGGATGTGGTGGGGCAGAAAGTATTCCACTGTATCAGATTGCTTACACAGAGGATATGTTCAATGCCTATAAATTCTAAGTGCCTCACCTGAAAAATGCTTCTTAAATTAAGAGCATTTTTTGTGTGTGTTTATCAGTCACTTCATATACTTAGTCTGGGATTTTTGAAAATTATAAATAAAGAAACTGCACTTAAACCCCTTAGAAAGCTATTATGAGTTTATAAAATAAATCATGCTTTATTGCTAACTGACGGAGTTCAAGAAGTTTTTGGACAATGCTCTCAAGCATATGGTGTGAAATTTTATGACCTTTCAAATTGGCATAAAACTGAGCTCTCTTCAGACTCCCTATGCCAAATTGTCATTAACAGATATTTTTTTCTGTCGTGTGTTAAACATCCTCCCTTGCTTTCCATTTTCTTCCATTTTGCTGCCATTACTTTATAAGATTGATTGTCAGGAACTGTTTATCACATCTTAATAAAATACATTCAGAGACGTCTGTGTAACTTCATTAGACATATGCAAACCTTCTACGACAGTTTGCTCTAGACAGATGACTTACTAACATCAGAATTACTAGTAGTTTCTTCTTAAATGTACTGAAATGCTCTTAACCATCTATAAACAGTGAGCAGTGTTGGAATACAGCATCACCTGACTATAAGTATCAAAGAACTCTTAATATCAGCAATTGGAACCACAATGTAATTATTTAAAGGTGGTTTAACGAAGCACAGCCCTCTAGACTTGAAAGAAGAAGTTTCTAATTAGGATTGCATGCTGAGGGTACCAAGATGTCCTCCTTCAGAAAGAGGAACAGTTTCCACTTCACAGTTCTATATCTGAACCTAGCTGGAAATGACCTGTCAGAACATATGGAAGGAGAGATCACCTGCTTTGTTAATGTCATCTGCTCAAGGACCTTGTCAAGTGGGATGACTAACAAGTGGGGAAGTCAAATATACAGGCACACAAACGCAACCAAACAACAGTTGCAGAGACAACAGTAGGGACAGCCCATGTCATTCAGACTGCTTGCAAAGGGTGTGCTGAGCAGGAGAATCCTTGTTTCAGCAAGATCAGCTGCAAAAGGACCGTGTCAAAATGTGAGAATGTTAGAAATATCCATATGTATTCCAGGAGAGCTATATTAAAAAAAAACCCAAACATCAGCAGTCCTTGCACATATCTTGCCTGAGGGAAAAAGCTGAGGGATACCACTTATGACAAGAATGTTGTTTCGATTTGCCAAACACTCAGGTTGCCTCCTCAAACCTCACCTACCTTCAGCCCAGCTCCTGACAAGAAAATTACCTAAATTTCCTCTATTTTTTTCTTGTGAACATTTCATGCAAGCAGCAATAAACTGTGGTCCAAATAGCCTCTCATTGTAGAGACAGGCAGCCCAAGTACAGTGATTTGAGAAACCTGTCCATGAATAGCTAATGGTTTAGATTATTCCAGCATTTACTTCTGCCATAATGCAATGCTCCTTTGAGTTGTTCTGCTGTTACCAAAAATTTCTGCAGATCCTAGCACAGAGGGAGTAAGAGGAGGAAAGGCACAGAAAAAAGGGTATCTCATGACCCACCTGGAGAGTTAGGAGAGTTGTGGAGGGAATAGAAGGTAACTGTGAACATGAAGGGGAACTAGAGAGCCCACATCAATGGGGAGAAGACACAAGGACAGGAGAGAGGGATTCTTTACAGGGTTTTTTTGTCCCATCTAAATTAAAGTGAAGTTTGCCTGTTTATTGCACTAAATTAGCTAATTTTGACTGAGAATGACCGTGATTGTGGATTTCTGGTAAAGCGTATGCTGTAATAATTATTATTCATGTGATTACTAGCATCCTACATAAGACAATTCTGATTATTGTGAAACCTGAGCAGTGAACAGAGGGGGATAGTGGCCATGGACAAGTTAGAAAGCTGGACTACACAAGCCATGAAGGGGGTAATAAAAAGCCTCTGACCAGAAATCATATGAAATAATTTAAGGTCTTTGTAACACATTATCATTTCACTCCCACATCTCTGGCAAACTGCCACCTCTCTATATGTAGAATTATGTAGCAGAACTATGATTTCAAAGAAATTACCACATTATGAAGTTTTCTCTAATGTTTACTGTTTCCCTGCATGTGGTGTTGTTAAGAAGACCCGTATAACATACAGCATTTTAAAATGGTTTATAGGAGAAAACCTTTCACAGCTCCCAAGGACGATGCAAAACCTACTTCATCCTTACATATACAGCATCCAGTTGCAAACTTCAAGCATGTTTCCCTGGAAACACGTAACACAATGGATGCATTATCCGTGGTACCTGAGAGAGGTCACTGTCACATATTTCCAAATAAGTGCAAAAAGCCATCAAATGATTAAATTGCCTTAATTTCTTTTTAAATTTTGTCAATAAATCATGGAGTGTGCCTTCAGGCAGTGGCAATCTTATTCCTTATGCTTTTAAAATCTGTGTTGAATAATCACAGATGTGGTTGATTAAAAACATAGTGAAATCAAATCCTTTAAACAGTCTGTTAAAATGCTGGCCTCAGTGATGACTTGCACAATTAAATAAGGTAAAATAAAGTGGTTTTATTGTCTGTGTCATGTTGGGTTTGGACCCTTTTCTCTTGTTTTGTGAAATACAGTATGCAGGAATATTAAATCTAGTTTTTCAGCACCATTCACTGTATCTTTATCTTTTAATGTATAACACATAATTTCCCACTATGCCAAATTTTTGCCTAAATTATAATCAAGTTTTTTGATGGCATATCACATTCATTTCTCTACTGTAATAAACATACATAGAGGAAATGGTTTCACTGAACTCTTCACAATGATATATGAGTCGTCTTCTTGAATCGGCAGAAATAATTTACTGCCATGAGATATATATTATTCTTCTCAATACATCATAGTGTGTTTGTCATTCACCCAGTTCACTGTGGCTAACTGAAATTCCTTGGCTTGATCTTAGAATAATGAGGGGGTGCATTACTTTACATTACATAAAAAGCCTGTGGCCATATGGTCAACTTCTTTTTCTGTCTTTTCAACAAACATGCTATCTACTCTGCTTCACTCTCTGGAACCTGGCAGCACACCTACTATTGGTTTTAGAAGCACAGAATCATAGAATCAACCAGGTTGGAAGAGACCTCAAAGATCATCGAGTCCAACCCTACCATCGTTATTAGACCATGGCACTAAGTGCCACATCCAGTCTCATCTTAAAAACCTCCAGGGATGGTGAATCTACCACCTCCCTGGGCAGCACATTCCAATGTCTGATCACTCTCTGTAAAAAATCTCTTCATAGTATGTTTTGTCGTATTTTCTCCAATAGTATTTTCCTCTCTCACAGCCTGTTTCTCAGTCAATGGCAGTCATACGCCTTCCAGGTTGTGATTACTTAGCTTCATGTGTCATCTCCCGTATCTTAGACAAGCTTTCTTTCAAAATCCAAACACATTTTCATCAACCAGCCCCTTCCTACCTACCGTGCTGCCAATGCTCTGAGAGACTCTAGCAGATCTCAGGAATCCTACGGACTGTGCTTGGCACGTCTACTTTCGCAATGACAGTTCAGCGGCAATTCGGGAGCACATACTGCTGTGCAGGGTTGGGTTTGCCGTGACACTGGTCGAGTCTTTCATTGTGATGGCCATAACGTGCAGCCTTGTTGGGGAAGTGAGTCGGCACTCGCTACGGGTCGAACAGCTGCCGAGAGCGG